>NC_091979.1:222438214-222524431 GCF_044704955.1 Pristiophorus japonicus | reverse complement strand
CATAAGCTTCCCTTTTTTTGATCCTACCCTGTATGTCCCTTGATATCCAGGGGACTCTAGAGATGTTAGTCCCACCCTTTTTCTTTAAGGGAACATACTTGCCGTGAACCCTCACTATCTCCTCCTTGAATGTCTCCCACAGCTCTGACACTGATTTACCTTCGAGTAGCTGTTTCCAGTCCACTTTGGCTAAATCATATCTCAGCTTAGTAAAATAAGCATTTCCCCAATTGAGAATTTTTATTCCCGGTCTATCTTTGACCTTTTTCATAACTACCCTAAATCTAACTGAATTATGATCACTACCACAAAAATGCTCTCCCACTGATACCCTTCCACCTGCCCAGCTTCATTCCCTAAAACTAAGTCTAGAATCGCTCCCTCTCTTGTTAGACTTGCTGCGTACATGCTAAAAAAGTTCTCCTGAATGCGCTTTAAGAATTCTGCTCCCTCTATACCTTTCACACTAATTCTATCCCAGTTAATATTAGCGTAGTTGAAATCCCCTACTATTACTGCCCTATTGTTTATGCACTTCTCAGAAAAGTGCCCACATATTTGCTCTTCTATCTCCCTCTGACTGTTTGGGGATCTATAGTACACTCCCAAACAGTGTGATTGCCCTTCTTTGTTCTTCAGTTCAACCCATATGGCCTCATTTGATGATCCTCAGGGTAGCCTTGAGGAAGAGTTCATAGAGTGCATAAGGGACGGGTTCCTTGAGCAGTATGTAACAGAACCAACCAGGGGGCAGGCTATCTTGGATCTGGTCCTGTGTATAATGAGACAGGATTAATAAGCAGTATCCTAGTAAAGGATCCCTTGGAATGAGTGATCATAGCATGGTTGAATTTCAAATTCAGATGGAGGGTGAGAAAGTTGGATCTCAAGCCAGCAAACTAAGCTCAAATAAAGCAGACTATGAAGGTATGAGGGCAGAGTTCGCTAAAGTGAACTGGGAAAATAGATTAAAGTGTAGGGCAGTTGATGAACAGTGGTATACATTTAAGGAGATATTTCATAACTCTCAGGAAAAATATATTCCAGTGAGGAGAAATGGGTGTAAAAGAAAAGATAGCTATCCGTGGCTAACTAAAGAAATAAAGGACGGTATCCAATTAAAAACAAGGACATACAAAGTGGCCAAATCTAGTGGGAGGACAGAAGATTGGGAAGCTTATAAAAACCAGCAAAGAATGACTGAAAAAAATGATTAAGAAAGGGAATATGACTATGAAAGTAAACTAGCACGAAATATAAAAATAGGTAGCAAGAGTTTCTGTAGGTATATAAAAAGAAAAAGAGTGGCTAGAGTAAATGTTGGTCCCTTAGAGGACGAGACTAGGGAATAAATAATGGGGAACATGGAGATGGCAGAAACTGTGAACAAATATTTTGTATCAGTCTTTACGGTAGAGGACACAAACAATATCCCAACACTGAAAAGTCAAGAGGCTATAGGGGGGAAGGAACTTAACACAATCGCAATCATTAAGGAGGTGGTACTCAGTAAGATAATGGGACTAAAGGCTGATAAATCCCCTGGACCTGATAGCTTGCATCCTAGGGTCTTAAGAGAAGAAACGGCAGGGATTGTGGATGCATTGGTTGTAATTTACCAAAATTCCCTGGATTCTGGGGAGGTCCCAGCAGATTGGAAAACTGCAAATGTAACACCCCTATTTAAAAAAAGGAGGCAGACAAAAAGCAGGAAACTATAGACCAGTTAGCCTAACATCTGTGGTTGGGCAAATGTTGGAGTCCATTATTAAAGAAGCAGTAGCAGGACATTTGCAAAAGCATAATTCGGTCAGGCAGAGTCAGCATGGATTTATGAAGGGGAAGTCATGATTGACAAATTTGCTGGAATTCTTTGAGGATGTAACGAACAGGGTGGATAAAGGGGAACCAGTTGGATGTGGTGTATTTGGACTTCCAGAAGGCATTTAACAAGGTACCACATTAAAGGTTCCTGCACAAGATAAAAGTTCACGGGGTTAGGGGTAATATATTAGCATGGATAGAGAATTGGCTACCTAACAGAAAATAGAGAGTCGGGATAAATGGTTCATTCTCGGGTTGGCAATCAGCAACTAGTGGGGTGCAGCAGGGATCATTGCTGGGACCCCAACTATTTACAATCTATATTAACGACTTGGAAGAAGGGACTGAGTGTAACGTAGCTAAGTTTGCTGAAGATACAAAGATGAGAGGAAAAACAATGTGTGAGGAGGACACAAAAAATCTGCAAAGGAACATAGACAGGCTAAGTGAGCAGGCAAAAATTTGGCAGTTGGAGTATAAGGTTGGGAAGTATAAGGTCATGCACGTTGGCAGAAAAAAAATCAAAGAGCAAGTTACTTAAATGGAGAAAAATTGCAAAGTGCTGCAGTACAGCGGGACTTGGGAGTACTTGTGCATGAAACACAAAAGGTTAGTATGCAGGTACAGCAAGTGATCAGGAAGGCCAATGGAATCTTGGCCTTTATTGCAAACGGGATGGAGTATAAAAGCAGGGAAGTCTTGCTACAGTTATACAGAGTATTGGTGAGGCCACACCTGGAATACTGCGTACAATTTTGGTTTCCATATTTACGAAAGGATATACTTGCTTTGGAGGCAGTTCAGAGAAGGTTCACTAGGTTGAATTTCGGTGATGAGGAGATTGACTTATGAGGAAAGGTTGAGGAGGTTGGGCCTCTACTCATTGGAATTCAGAAGAATGAGAGGTGATGATAGCGAAACGAATAAGATTATGAGGGGGCTTGACAAGGTGGATGCAAAGAGGATGTTTTCACTGATGGGGGAGACTAGAACTAGGGGACATAATCTTAGAATAAGGGGCCACGCATTTAAAGCTGAGATGAGGAGGAATTTCTTCTGAAGGTTGTAAATCTGGAACTCGCTGCCTCAGAGAGCTGTGGAAGGCGGGACATTGAATAAATGTAAGACAGAGATAGACTGTTTCTTAAACGATAAGGGATTAAGGGGTTATGGGGAGCGGGCAGGGAAGTGGACCTGAGACCTTGATTGGATCAGCCATGATCATATTAAATGGCGGAGCAGGCTCGAGAGGCCGTACGGCCTACTCCTGCTCCTATTTCTTATGTTCTTATGTAACATAATGACCAGATAATCTGTTTTGTTACTGATGTTGGTTGAGGGATAAATTTTTGGCCGGGACACTGGGAAAACTCCCATGCTCTTCTTCGATTAGTGCCAAGGAATCCTTTACGTCCACTTGAAAGGTTATCGATGGGGTCTCGGCTTAGCGTCTCATCTGAATGATGACACCTCTGACAATGCAGTAGTCTCTCAGTGCTGCACTGAAGTCCCAGCCTCAATTATGTGCCCACGTCTCTGAAGTGGGTCTTGAATGCACAACCTTCTGACTCGGAAGGGAGAGCCAAGGCTGACATCATCTAAGTAATCATCTCCAATAGCTATCTGCATATAAAATTAAACATTGCACTCGAGCAAGAAAAATAGTTCTATGGAGTACAAAAGCAGGGAGGTCCTGCTGCAACTGTACAGGATATTAGTGAGGCTGCACCTGGAGTACTGCGTGCAGTTTTGGTCACCTTACTTAAGGAAGGATATACTAGCTTTGGAGGGGGTACAGAGACGATTCACTAGGCTGATTCCAGAGATGAGGGGGTTACCTTATGATGATAGATTGAGTAGACTGGGTCTTTACTCGTTGGAGTTCAGAAGGATGAGGGGTGATCTTATAGAAACATTTAAAATAATGAAGGGGATAGACAAGATAGAGGCAGAGAGGTTGTTTCCACTGGTCGGGGAGACTAGAACTTGGGGGCACAGCCTCAAAATACGGGGGAGCCAATTTAAAACCAAGTTGAGAAGGAATTTCTTCTCCCAGAGGGTTGTGAATCTGGAATTCTCTGCCCAAGGAAGCAGTTGAGGCTAGCTCATTGAATGTATTCAAATCACAGATAGATAGATTTTTAACCAATAAGGGAATTAAGGGTTACGGGGAGCGGGCGGGTAAGTGGAGCTGAGTCCACGGCCAGATCAGCCATGATCTTGTTGAATGGCGGAGCAGGCTCGAAGGGCTAGATGGCCAACTCCTGTTCCTAATTCTTATGTTCTTATTTACTATAGTATGCTCAAAGGGTTCTTATGTTCGTCTATCATCCCTCTTCACAGCTGTAATTGTTTCTTTAATCAATATTGCGACCTTCTCTCCTTTTTTATCCCCTCTCTATCTCGTTTGAAAACCCCGTAACCAGGAATGTTGAACTGCCATTCCTGCCTTTCTTTCAGTCATGTCTCAGTAATAGCTATAATATCATACTCCCACGTATCTATCTGTGCTCTCAGCTCATCTGCCTTACTCCCTAGACTCCTTGCATTGAAGTATATACCATTTAGCACTGCCAAACTATTTTCGAGCCTTTGCTTCCTCTGCCTTCCAAACTCACTAATTTTCTGCCTTCCATTTCCAGCTTTTCTTCGCTCCCTTCTAAATCTACTGTCAGGTTCACATCCCCCTGCCAAGCTAGTGTAAACCCTCCCTAGCAACACTGCACCTGCCCCCCCCCCCGCCCCACCTCCGCCATGAGGATATTGGTCCCGGCCCTGTTGAGGTGCAACCCCTCAGGATTTACAGGTCCCACCTCCCCCAGAAACAGTCCCAATGTCTTAGGAATCTAAAGCACTCTCTCCTGCACCACCTCTCCAGCCACACATTCATCCGTTTTCTCCTCCTATTTCTGTACTCACTAGCACGCGGTACTGGGAGTAATCCGGAGATTACTATCTTTTGAGGTCCTGCTTTTTAATCTCTTTCCTAGCTCCCTAAAATCTGCCTCCTCTCTCTTTCTACCTTTGTCATTGGTCCCGATATGCACCATGACCTCTGGCTGCTCACCCTCCCCCTTCAGAATGTCCTGCAGCCATTTCGTGACATCCTTGACCCTGGCAGCAGAGAGATAACATACCATCCTGGAGTCATGTCTGTGGCCGCAGAAGCATTTGTCTGTTCCCCTAACTATAGAATCCCCTACCAGCATTGCTCTTCCATTCTTCTTCCTCTCCCCTTGTGCAGCTGAGCCACACGTGGTGCCGTGGACTTGGCTCTGGCTGCACTCCCCAGAGGAACCATCGCCCTCGCCAGTATCCAGAACTAAAAACCGGTTAGCGAGCACGATGCACTCAGGGGAATCCTGCCCTACCTGCCTGGTCCTCCTTGTCTATCTGGCGGTCACCCATTCCCTCTCTGCCTGCACACGCTTAAGCTGCGGGATGACCACTTCCTGAAACATGCGATCCACGAAGTTCTCAGCCTCGCGGATGCACTACAGTGACGCCAGCCACCGCTCAAGATCCGAAACCCAGAGCTCGAGCTGCTGTAGCTGGCGACATTTCCCGCACACGTGGTCGTCCAGGCCATGAGAAGCGTCCAGGAATGACCAAATGGCACAGGATGTGCATTTCACGGAGCTGAGCTGCCCTGCCAGGCCTCTATTTATTAGATTATTAACTAAAGTTTTAATAGACTCCTCTGCCCTAACTTCGAGAGAAGAAAAGACAGCAGTGATACCCACCAACCAATCACCTACCTGCTGTCCTGTGATGTCCCTCCTTGATTTTTATTTTGCTTTTTTGCTCTCTCTCTCCCCACTCTCGGGCCTCCACTGCTCCTTATGCCCACTCCGCTCTCGCTATGCTCTCGCCGCTCTCACTCCACTTACTGCTCTCCTCACTCTCTCTCCTCCCTCCTGATCACAACCTCCTCTTCACACCCTCCTCCTCACCCACCCATCCTTCCCTCCTCACACCCTCTCCTCACAGCCTCTCCTCACACCCTCCCCTCACCCTCTATCCCCCCTCTTCACACCACCTCCTCACACCCTCATCCTCATCCCCTATCCCCCCTCACCTCACACACCCCTATTCCCCCTCCTCACCCTGCCACTCCCCATCACCTCAAAACCCCACCCCCACACCTCACCCCTCCCCACTCCCTCACTCTCCCCACCCACTCCCTCAGTCCCCCAACCCCCCCTCACTCATCCCTCACCACTCCCTCACTTCCCGCTATTCCCTCCCCCTCCCCCACACTCCCTCCCCCAACACCCACTCCCCCTTACCACACACCCCCACTCCCCCTTACCACTCACCCCCACTCCCCCTTGCCTCATGCCCCCCGCTCCCTCGCCTCGCTCCCCCACGCCTGGCCCCCCCCGCTCCCCCTCGCCTGGCGCCCCCCACTCCCCCTCGCCTCGCGCTCCCCCTCGCCTCGCGCTCCCCCTCGCCTTGCTCCCCCTCGCCTCGCGCCCCCTCGCCTCGCTTCGCGCCCTCCCCCTCGCCTCGCGCCGCCCCCGCTCCCCCTCGCCTCGCGCCCCCCCGCTCCCCCTCGCCTCGCGCCCCCCCGCTCCCCCTCGCCTCACGCCCCCCCCCCGCTCCCCCTCGCCTCACGCCCCCCCCCCCGCTCCCCCTCGCCTCACGCCCCCCCGCTCCCCCTCGCCTCACGCTCCCCCTCGCCTCACGCCCCCCCCGCTCCCCCTCGCCTCACGCCCCCCCGCTCCCCCTCGCCTCACGCCTCCCCCACTCTAAATGATGCATTACTGAGTCACCCATATCCTATCTCAAACCTGCTCCGCCATCGCCTCTGTTCTCAGTGGCCATCCTATGACAGTTCAAGTTTAAAGTCCTTTTCATTGACTCCTCCAGTGGCCTTGCCCCTCCCCCTCTCTGAAACTTTCTCTGTCCTTCTATCCCCGTCACCGTACTCTTCATTCCTCTGACTCTGCCCTCATGATTCCCCTTCTCCCTGTGCCCCCATTGACAGTGACAGAGTCTCCAGCGGCCTTGGCCCCACTCTCTGGTGTCCAGCACCCAGCACCTCCCACCGTCTCGATCCCCCCCCCCATAAAAGACCTTGTGGTCTTTTCTACATTAAAGGCGCTATCTATATATCACTATTCCAAAAGCCTGACTTTGGGCTTTCCTTCAACAGCATTGCTGAAACAGGACAGTTTCTAAACCGCAGTCCAAAGTTCTGAGTCTGCAGCAGCACAGATAACCTGCTACCCTCACACTCCAACAATCTACCCTGTCCCATTGCTGCATTTGTGCACATCCCTCCCCCATTCACCCAAACTATGGTACAGTCCTTCCAAGAGTTCCCTCTTTTGGGTTTACGCTTCCCTTGCTCTTCATGTTCTGTGTTCTCCCTCAGACACACTCTCGCTCAATCACTCGGAGCACATTCCAAGATAATCAAGCAGGGCACAATTTCACATGCAAAGTTCCACTTGTTGCTCTGGTGCAGTGGTTGGGACAGTGTGATGAGCTAGGGAGGGGAGAAATCAGCCGAGGTCCCTGCACCTGATCATTATGCCTTCGCCGCAGGAAAATGCAGGTGTGTGTACATCAGGAGAAATCACAATCTGTTGCGATGTCTCCCATAGTTAAATAGTCCACAGGCAGTTACTGTCTAGGCTCGAGTGTGCCGATTGGCCATTGGGTGACTGTACCTAGTAAGAATCAGTACCTTCAGGAGATGAGAGAGAGGGAGAAAATTGTCATAAATAAATAAATGTGGCTAAAATGAGGCGTACTGAATATTAACCTTGTGTGGTGTTGCAGGTGAAGTGTCCCCAATACCAATGACGCCCATTGCTCAGTCCCAGTTTGTTCCCTTGGCTGAAGTGCTATGCTGTGTTATCTCTGAGATGAATGCGAGTCACATAACGGTGACCCAGGAAGCCCTGCTGGAATATTTGGTCAAGTGCTATCCAGGTAACTTTACAGCACAGGGTTTGGTGTTGGGCCTTTCCAGAATCGCATCAGTAGCTGGTCCCCTGGGCACACCTGGGCATTTCTGCTGCAGGCCCTTGATTTAAATCCACATTCTGAGCTGGACCTCTGCCTTTCCTTTCCAACACCAGCTCCATTTCTTATTATTATTCAGGATAATCTTAGTAACCAGAAGGAGATTGAAGATCTGGGCCTACGTCCCTTCACTGCCCTCTCGACCTTCAGTCAGCCTGCTCCTTGTTTTCTGGTTAACTGCAGCTACCTGCGCGCTCTCTCCCACACTCAGCGGGGGAGCTGCACACACAGGTAGAAACTCACACAGGGCACCTATAGAGAGAGAGGACTAGAGGGGGGAAATGGTGAGCACCAGTCAAACACCAAGCATCCCCACAGCACTCTGTCTGTGGTCCTGTGGATGAACACAACCTAGGTTCCTGGGACCCTGAACCAATAAACACAGGCCCAGACTCTAACTACAACGCTGGCCCCAGATCTCTGATGATCAGCCAGGCCCAGAACTCCAACCACTGGGTAGACCTTAGACTCCAATCTTCAGACAGACCCTGGATCCTAACCGCCAACTAGCCCAGGCTTCTGACCCTCAGTCTCAAAGACTCATGTCCAGCGCGGTATAAGTTAACACGGGGTTTCTATGGCTACTGCTTTGTGTTCACATGCCTCCATGTACTGACTGCAGCTCTAAACCTTGCTGCCCCCTCTCCCTCGGCTCCCCACCCCCCTCTCCCTCGGCTCCCGCCTTCCCTCCGCTCCCCCCTTCGTCTTAAACGATAAGGGAATAAAGGGTTATGGGGAGCTGGCAGGGAAGTGGACCTGTGTCCATGATCGGATCAGCCATGATCGTATTAAATGGCGGCGCAGGCTCCAGGGGCCGTATGGTCTACTCCTGCTCCTATTTCTTATGTTCTCCCTCAGCTCCCACCCCCCAGCCCCTCCCTCGGCACTCCCCCCTCCATCGCCCCCCTCCGTCAGCCCTGGCCCCCTCCTGTTCCTATGTTCACAATTGATGTAAAAGCTTGTTCTTCATTTTATAGGTATAGCAACGCCCTCCCAGGAAATCCTGCACAATGCCCTGGGGTTGCTGATTCAGGACAGGAAGATTTATCACACCGGAGAAGGGTATTTTATCGTCACCCCACGCACCTACTTCATTACTGGCAACGTGAGGAAGCAGAGCTACCCATGTGTCCCATATGAGGACCGCGTCCCCTCGTTGTCTCCTGTCACATACCTGGTGAGCGTGGAGGACTATGAGGACACAAGGAAGGAAAAGGAGCTCCCTGGAGTAGCTCACTGCAAGTCCTGCTGCTGCTTCAGCCAGCAAGAGGTGGAGCAGCAGCCAGACCAGTGCCTCCCCAGCGAGCCGAACAGCCTGGGCCAGGGCAGCTACAGGGAGCCCAGGCCTTCAGTTCAACACCGGGCCACCTCTACATCGCATGGGCACCAGGGGAGTGAGCTGAGCAGGGCCAAAGAGAAAGAAAATCCCATCCGAAAGTTCGGTCTGAGCCTATTCAGGCGCAACACAAAGAAAGAGGTCCCCAAGAGAGTGTACGGGACCTTCTCAGCCCAGTTCCCCCCAGAAGAGTGGCCTGTTCGTGATGAGGCCAGCCTGGGGAACATTCCCCGAGATGTGGAGCACCAACTCATAAAACGCATCAATCCCGGGCTCACTGTGGACAACCTCGTCAGGCATACCTTGCTGATGAAGAAACTGACCAAAGGAAACGCCAGCCACTGTCACGGCACCTTGACAGAGCAGCTGATCAGCAAGCAAAGGCATCGCTCGAAAGACGGCCCCCAAAAGGCACCGGCTAGACGGCAGCACCAGCGGAGAGCACGGTCGAGCGGGGAGAAGCAGAGGCTGAAGCACAGGGTGTCACTGCAGGCCAGCAAGGTTGTGCCCAGGCCTGGGAGTGGCCCGAGTGCGAAGGAGCTGGCCAAGCCCAGAAGGAATGAGGGAGATCAGCTGCTGTCGGGGGAGCTGAAGGCCCAGCCCTGCATGGGCAGCAGTCCGACCACACATGTATACAAGAAGAAAATCGACAATCCTTTCTCCAAGGTGCCTCCCAGAGAGGTCAAACACCATCGCTCTCAAAACACCAGGCTTAAGAGCTCGAGGGCTGAGGGGCATGGCAAGGTGGGGCGGAGGTCACGGTCCCTGGACTCCACCAGGGCAGACAGTGCTCTCTCAGCAGGGGAGTGTCCCCTGGAAAGGATCCAACCCAATGGTAGTCGCCATCTCACGCCAAGTGAGGAGGATTCGATGGGCTATCCAGAGACCCATGCTGTTAGGACGGAGCACAGACACCGGAGTTACACACACCACAATCTGTCGAATGGCTGCCAAACCCAGGATTGCCCAAGCAAGAGCCAGAAGCCCGTCTCACACGCAGGTGACCACACTTCAAACCATATGCAACATCTTGCCCAGGCTGCAGGGAGAGCTCACCAAGAGTACGAGAGAGACAAATGTGTCCATGTGACGAGGCAGGAGGTGGGCCACGAGTGTAGGAATGGTCCCCTCCCTCACACCTGGCAGGATCAGGCTCCCAAACAGTCTCAGAACCCTGCCGTCCCTACATCAGTGAACCCTGAATGTGTGGAAAAGCTCCCGAACCAGCCTCATCGATCCGGGGCTCAACTAATGCCCGAAGGGCAAGCCAGCGAGCCAGAGGGTGAGGCAACCAGTGAGCCAGAGACTGATGGAAGACAGAGTGAGACCTTTACTGATGATGATCAAACCCTGTACCAGAGGGAGCTGGATGAGGACGATGCCTGTAGCTCACTTTATCTCAACGATGATGCTGAGATCACACAGTGCAGCCAGTTGTCCACACCCTTGCCTGGTCTTAGCTGTGCCAATGACCCAGAATGGCATCGCCCTGGCATTGAAGGTGTGCCAGCCGGGCTGTCCAATGAGAGCTGGGTTTTAACCAAGATTCTCCTGGAGGAACAGCGAGCTGCAAACAGCGGGTTTGGTGAAAAGCAAGCGGCCAGCTGGTTAGAAGCGAATATCAGCAGCCTGGGGCAGTCTAAACCCTGGTGTGGGAAGAAGCCCCACACACAGCTGCACAGATACCGGCCAACGTCACAGCTGGCGTGCGGATATGTGGAGGAGGAGGACCACCCGGGTGGGTGCAGAGAAACACCAGACCTCCTGGTGAGCAGTATATTCGATTACTGTAACACAACAGGTGCTGACTCTGATCCAGAGACTCTCCGAAACCAGACCAGTGAAGGCAGCAGAAGCCCAGCCGGCCATGAGCTCTGGGCCGTGCACCAAGGAATGAAAGCACAACTGATGATAAACTTGGAGCGCAACCTGGGATTTCTTCACCACTCGCACAATGCTGCGTTACCACAGACAGATCAAGAGGACCACAGTCACCTAGAGACACTGGAGAACCAAAGCATTACCGGGGATAGTGGCATCGACTCACCACGGTCAGGGTCCTAGGGGTCACACTGGGGTCAGGGTCGGAGGGTTCACACTGGGGTCAGGGTCGGAGGATTCACACTGGGGTCAGGGTCGGAGGGTTCACACTGGGGTCAGGGTCGGAGGGTTCACACTGGGGTCAGGGTCGTAGGGGTCACACTGGGGTCGGGGCCGGGGGGGGTCACACTGGGGTCCGGGTCGGAGGGGGTCACACTGGGGTCAGGGTCGGAGGGGTCACACTGGGATCAGGGTCGGAGGGGTCACACTGGGGTCAGGGTCGGAGGGTTCACACTGGGGTCAGGGTCGGAGGGTTCACACTGGGGTCAGGGCCGGAGGGGTCACACTGGGGTCCGGGTCGGAGGGGGTCACACTGGGGTCACACTGGGGTCAGGGTCGGAGGGGTCACACTGGGGTCAGGGTCGGAGGGGTCACACTGGGGTCAGGGTCGTAAGGGTCACACTGGGGGGGGTCAGGGTTCTTGGAATCACACTGGGGTCAGGGTCTGAAGGTTCACACTGGGGTCAGGGTCCGAGGGTTCACATTGGGGTCAGGGTCGAAATGGTCACACTGGGGTCAGGATCGGAGCGGTCTCACTAGGGTCAGGGTTCTGGAGGCCTCAATGAAACCCGATCAGAAATGTTTATATTGGTGACATAATTGCTGAACATTTTTTTAATAACTTTTATTTGTGGATTATTTCCATTTAATTGCTCCCTGCCCCCTCCTCCCCCAAGATGTTGACTATTTCATAGGTTTAGGGGTGGGGACAGGGTCACAACTAAGCCCGACATCGCCCTTGGTGACACGGCATTGCCTCTGAACAGCTGACGGTCCTTCCCTTGGCCACAGCCACTAAGTCCTTCACAGTACCGAGAGCTGCCCCAACCATCATCAACTCGAGATCTTCGAAAGATTGCGAAGGCTGAAAAACGGGGCAGGGCGGGATGGCGTGCAGGTGGAGGTAGTATTGATCAAATATACTGTTACAGCACTAGAAAACTACTGGTGTGTATTATAGACCATTAAATATTGGGAAGGAGAGAAAGGGGAAAATTGCAGACATTTTCAAGAACAAAAGAGCAGTGATAATGGGAGACTTCAATTATCATAATATAGACAGGGATAGTAACAGTGTAAAGAGGGAGAAGATTTCCTGAAATGTGTATAAGAGAACTTTCCTGATCAGTGCGTTTCCAGCCCAATGAGGAAGCAATGTGGATCTAGTTCTGGGGAATGAAGTGGGGCAAGTGGAGCATGTTTCAGTGGGCGAGCGTTTGGGAAACAATGATCATAATATCACTAGGTGTAGTTATGGAAAGGGATCAGGAACAATCAATAGTACAGATACACCTGGCTCCAGTGCCCAAAGGAGTTTCAAGCCCTCAAACGAGTGGTCAAGGTCAGTGATTGCATCTTCAAAGGCATCTCCTACCAACTGCACCACTAGCCTCAATGCACATCCCCCACCTAAAACATTCACCTACCAACAATCTGTACTAAACACGAGGCACACCTCACACTCCTAGCTTCACCTCACCCCGTTGGAGAATGGGGGTGCTGGCCATTCTTGGCAAGGGTATGGCTGAGCCCTTGGCTAGCGACAGGTTTGAAAGAATCGAAGATGCCGGTATTTCATACATTATCCTCCTTCCCACATCCCATTTCCCCCTTATGGCATGCGACGACATCCAAAATCACAGTCATGTGTCAAATCAGACGATGCATACCGATTGACTTCACGATCTGCACATTTGAATTTGAGAAGCAAGTGCTGGCTGCAGTGCTGCCAACCTCTCCAAAATAGTGGCCACTGTGTCCCTGCCGGAAGTGAGGCGGCCGCCATTTTTTCAAAAATACAGTGTTAATAGACAGCAGTAAGGTAGGGAATTTCCCGACCAACAAGATTAAAATTAAACAATTGGAGGCTTTTGATAATTGTCGTGTTCATAATTCAGAAGAGAATCAAGCAGAATACAGAGTGTAGAGGATAACTGAAAAAGGAAATAAGAAGGACAAAGAGAGAGTATGAGAGTAGATTAGCGCAGTAGTGGTCAATTTTGGGGGCTGGAGAGACGTTTAACAAGGTTTTATGTGCTGTGTTGCCCCCGAAGGTGCATAGTGTTATGTATGGAGAAAGAATCAGACTGAACACTGAGTTCAAAGAAAAGTGTGACCTTAGTCTTTTATTGCAGGTCTCCACAGTGCCTCTCCAACCTGTGAGGCCTCCTTAAATACCTGTGCTCCCAAGGGATTATGGGATCCCTTGGGACTCCAGGCGATGAGCCCTCTGGTGACTGTACAGAGTAAATACAAGTTTACATATATAACACATATAATCATAATTTACAGTATGGAACGAGGCCATTTCGGCCCATCGTGTCCGTGCCGGCTGACCAAGACCTATCCAGCCTAATCCCAGCTCTTGGTCCATAGCCCTGGAATTTTATTGGAATTTTAAGTGCACATCCAAGTATCTTTTAAATGTGGTGAGGGTTTCTACCTCTAACATCCTTCCAGGCAGTGAGTTCCAGACCCCCACCACCCTCTCGGTGAAGACATTTCCCCTCATATCTCCTCTAAACCTCCCCCCAATTACTTTAAATCTATGCCCCCTGGTTGTTGACACCTCTGCCAAGGGAAACGGGTCCTTCCTCTCCACTCTATCCAGGCCTCTAATAAAATTATACACCTCACTCGAGTCTCCCCTTAGCCTCCTCTGTTCCAAAGAAAACAGACCCAGCATCTTCAATCTTTCCTCATAGCCAAAATTCTCCAGTCCAGGCAACATTCTTTTAAATCTCCTCTGCACCCTTTCCAGTGCAATTACATCTTTCCTGTATTGTGGTGACCAGAACTGCACACAGTATTCCAGTTGTGGCCTAACCAGTGTTTTATACAGTTCAAGCATAACTTTCTTTTTTTAATTTCAAAATATACTTTATTCATATAAAAATGTGCACAATACATTCGAAAGCAGTTCAGTACATTTGGATGCGGTCAGCAATTCCATACATTACATTTGGATGCTGACCGCAGTTCCGTTCAAGATATTTCTTTACTTTACATTTCAAGGTACGATTCATACAATCCAGGATACATTGTGGTACGTTCATCAAGTTACATTACATGTGTCACCATACGGTACACAGTGAGGGTACAGTTACATTTGTTTCCAACGTGCATTACGCAACAGAACTTGCATTATACATGGCACTACATAGGTGTTTGCAGATCATGGTGCCCTATGTATACAAAAGGTTTACCATTGCAACCCAAGGGGAGTTTTATACTGATACCATCCCCTGGGTTTACCGTGGCGGAAGGGCTTTAAACTGTGGCTCTTCCCCACCGTGCCTTTGCGGCGGCTGCATCAATTTTTAGTGCGTCCCTCAGCACGTAGTCCTGGATCTTGGATTGCGCCAGTCTGCAACACGCAGACATGGACATCTCCTTGCTCTGGAAGACCAGCAAGTTTTGGCAAGACCAAAATGCGTCTTTCACCGAGTTGATGGCCCTCCAGCAGCAGGTGATGCCTGTCTCGGTGTGTGTCCCTGGGAACAGCCCATAGAGCACAGAGTCCTGTGTTACGGAGCTGCTCGAGATGAACCTCGACAGCAACCACTGCATCTCTTTCCAGACCTGCGTTGCAAAGGCGCAATCTTGAAGGAGGTGGGTGACAGTCTCGTCTGCCCCGCAGCCGACTCGGGGGCACCATGCCGTGCTGCTGAGACGCCGGCTGTGCATGAACGCTCTGACGGGTAGGGCCCTCCTCACCGCCAACCAAGCTACATCTTGGTGCTTGTGTGAAAGCTCTGGCGATGAGACGTTCTGCCAAACGAGTTCGACAGTCTGCTCAGGGAACCACCCGACAGGATCCACCCTCTCCTTTCGTAGGGCGTTCAGGACCTTACGTGCTGACCACTGTTTCATGGGTTTGTGGTCAAACGGGTTTTTTGTGAAAAACTTTTCCACGAAGGACAGGTGGACAGGTATGGTCCAGCGGGTGGGGCCATTTCGCGGCAGCATGGCCAGGCCCATCCTTCGCAACACCGGGGACAGGTAGAACCTCAGCGCGTAGTGACACTTAGTGTTTGCGTACCGGGGGTCTGTGCACATCTTAATGCAGCCGCACACAAAGGTGGCCATCAGGATGAGGGCCACGTTCGGAACATCCTTTCCTCCACTGTCCAGAGATTTGTACATTGTGTCTCTGCGGACACGGTCCATTTTGGACCTCCAGACAAAGTGGAAGATGGCCCGGGTGACTGCCGCGACACAGGAGCGAGAGATGGGCCAGACCTGTGCCACGTGTAGCAACCCCGAGAGCACCTCACTCCTGATGACCAGGTTCTTTCCTGCCATGGAAAGGAAGCGCAGCTTCCACCATCCCAGTTTTTGCTTCACTTTGGCGATACGCTCTTCCCAGTTTTTGTCGCACGCCCCGACCGCTCCGAACCATATTCCCAACACCTTCAGGTAATCCGGCTTAACGGTGAAGGGAATAAAGGATCGGTCGGCCCAGTTGCCAAAGAACATGGCCTCTAAAGCATAACTTCCTTGCTCTTGTATTCCATGCTTCAACTTGTAAAGGCAAGTATTCCATATGCCTTCTTAACCACACCTGGCCTGCTACCTTCAGGGATCTGTGGACCTGCACTCCGAGGTCCCTTTGTTCCACTACACTTTTCAGTGTTGTACCATTTAATGTGTATTCCCTTGCGTTGTTAGACCTCCCCAAATGCATACCTCACACTTATCCAGATTGAATTCCATTTGCCACTGTTCTGCCCACCTGACCAGTATATTGCTATCTTCCGCAGCTTTCCTCTTCATTATCAACCACACAGCCTATTTTAGTGTTGTCTGAAAACTTCTTAATCATACCCCCAACATTTAAGTCCAAATCATTGATACATACCACAAAAAGCAAGGGACCCAGTACTGAGCCCTGCGGAACCCCACTGAATACCACCTTCCAGTCACAAAAGCACCCTTCAACGTTACCGTTTGCTTCCTGCCTCCGAGCCAATTTTGTATCCAACTTGCCACTTTTCCCTGGATCCCATGGGCTATTACTTTCATGACCAGTCTGCCATATGGGACCTTATTAAAAGCTTTGCTAAAATCCATATACATTACATCGTATGCACGGCCCCCATCAACCCTCCGGGTTACCGCCTCGAAAAATTCAATCAAGTTTGTCGGATACGACCATCCCTTGACAAATCCATGCTGACTGTCCTTGATTAATCCTTGTCTTTCCAAATGAAGACTTACTCTGTCCCTCAGGATTTTTTCCAATAATTTTTCCACCAGCCGAAGTTAGGCTGACTGACCTGTAATCACTATTCCTTTCTCCCCTTTTAAACAAAGGTACAACATTAGCAGTCCTCTGGCACCGCACCTGTAGCCAGAGAGGATAGGAAAATTATGATCAGAGCCTCTGCTATTTCCTCTTTTGCTTCTCTTAACAGCCTGGGATACATTTCATCCGGACCTGGCCAATTGCGAGGTTCTGCACAGGCCTTTCACCAGCTCCTGCTGCTGGAAGAGATACCATTGCGCACATTGGTGAGAGCAAAGTGCTAAATTAATAAATTTGGAACAGGCCAACTCAATTTAGCTGCCGTCCTTGTGCTCCGGTATCTATTCCCGTATCTAAGACAGTGCTGAGAACCCCCCTCTACTGTCGTATTCAGGGTACCGGGAGAGGAAAGACGCAGCACCTGTTTCTTTCTTCGTTAAAAAAGTCCTTGAGGTAAGCAGCCATGACTTGACTGAGACTAATGTGCAACTCGAGCTCCGGCTTTCGTTCTATTTCTGTCCCGTTCAGCGGGCCCATAGTTGTAGTTTGCCCACCACTGGGTTAGAAGCTCCCTTGCTCTTTACTGAGAAATGGCAAAGACCTGACATAACTGGGTCTGCACCAGAGTTACCCCTGGAGACCGACAGTACCGCCTCAGAACAGACATCTTTCACCCAATTGCATCAATAAACAAAAACATCATTTTATAACTCACTGGAATTAAATCAAGCCCACGACTCATTTTGAATTAGTCACTAAAAAGTTTTAAGTTAACAATCTTCCAATCAATTCGATTGTGCCAATTCCATGCTGCCAATGGCATTTTATATATTTAAAGTATTTATGTTGTTGTGCACTTATCTGGAAAGTTTGTACAGATTTCTGGAAAGAACCCACAAACTGTGAGTTACTCACCTTTCACGTTGTAGTGATGGAGCAGAAGGTATTGGGTGTGAATAACTGTTGATTTACAAGCTACAGATAATGTAGATAATATAGAGGCAAGTTTCTATTTCCTCATAATCGGTTCAGACATTTGCGAGTTTGGTGCTGCAGATACCGCTGTAAGCTGTCCTTCCAATGCACAGGGTTAATATTTTGGATTTTATTTTTGCAAACTTGAAAAGGGAGGTTATAGCAAAGGCACATTGATGCAGCGAACAGAAAATTCAATTTGCCTGCCTCAGTTTTTGGTTCTATCTCCCCCCTGTCTCAGGGATTGTCATGTATGTACATTCTCCTTGTAGCCACCAGATAGCGTCATTGCTGGTGCTGCTCAGGTATAAAAGGCCAGCCATTTTGAGAGTCAGGCACTTTGGGCCTAAATAAAGCAGAGCCAAGGTTGTACCTTGCTTAGTTAAACAGTACTCAGTTTGAACCTTTATTGCATACATAACATTTGGTGATGAGAATACAAGAACCTTTGTTTGCAAAATGAGCACGATTGGATTTTTAGAGCAATTCGTGGAGGGAGAAGATTGAGCAGACTTTGTGAGCCATTTGAACCAGTACTTCGTGGCCAATAAAATGAAGGGGTCGACGATGCAGATCGGCGCCGGGACGTGTTCCTCACTGTGTGTGGTTCAAAGATCTACGGTCTGATAAAGAATCTACTCATGCCTAGTGATCCAACAGAGAAAACGTATGAAGAGTTGTGTACATTGGTATGGGAGCACCTCAAGCCAGATGACGGCATCATCATCTCGAGATACAGGTTTTATACACACGTTCAATCGGAGGGCCAGAGCGCGGCGGAATTCGTTGCCAACCTGAGACATCTAGCGGGACCATGCAAGTTTGGGACGGCGTTGGCAGACATGCTGCGGTATCATTCTTTGTTATCGGTATCAACCACGAGGTGATCCTGCGCAAACTTCTGGCGGTGGAGGAGTTGGATTTAAAAAGGGCCATCCAGATCGCTCAATCATGTATGACGACGGACAGCAGTCTAAAGCAAATAGCAGTGATGAACCGAACCTTGGCAAGTACTATAACTGCGACTGACTCGGCGTTTGGCAGAGCGGCACATGGCAGGGCCTATCCGGCTGCGTTCACGAAACCTGGAAGAGGTTCTACTGCGTTTTGATAGAGTGGGACTCAGACTGAAATGCTCGAAGTGCATCTTCATGGCACCGGAGGTTGAATTCCTTGGGAGGAAAGTCGCTGCTGATGGCATCAGACTACTGACGTGAAAACCAAGGCCATCAAGAATGCACCCAAGCCGCAGAATGTGACGGAGCTGCGTTCGTTCCTGGGTCTACTCAACTATTTTGGTAACTTCCTACCTAAATTGAGCACCTTACTAGAACCACTGTACATGCTATTGAGAAAAGGTGACAACTGTGTGCAGGGCGCATCGCAAGACAGAGTTTTCGAGAAAGCCACCAATCTGCTTTGCTCAAACAAGCTGCTGGTACATTATGACCCATGCAAACATTTAGTTTTGGCCTGTGACACATCATCATATGGAATTGGTTGCGTACTCCAACAAGCCAATGAATCGGGGAAACTTCAATCTGTTGTGTATGCATCCAAAAGTTTGTCTAAAGTGGAAAGAGCTGACAGCATGGTAGAAAAAGAAGCTTTAGCGTGTGTGTACAGGGTTAAAAAGATGCATCAATACCTGTTCGGTCTGAGGTTCGAATTAGAGACTGATCACAAGCCGCTCATGTTATTGTTTTCCAAGAGCAAAGATATCAATACCAATGCTTCATCCCGCATCCAAAGATGGGTGCTAACATTATCTGACTATGATTATGTCATTCGCCACAACCCTGGCACAGAGAATTGAGCCGATGAATTGAGCCGGTTGCCGTTGCCCACACCGGAGGTGGAAACGCCACAACCGGCGGATCTAATATAAATCATGGATGCTTTTGAGAGTGAAGGAACCCCTGTCATGGCTCAACAAGTTAACGATATAGCTAAAAAAAACGGGATGAGGTCCTACAAGCTGAATGTAGGGAGCTAGAGTTATATTAAAAAGTAGGACCTCAAAGGTAGTAATCTCAGGATTGCTACCAGTGCCACGTGCTAGTCAGAATAGGAATTGCAGGAAAGCTCAGATGAATTTGTGGCTTGAGGAGTGGTGCAGAAGGGAGGGATTCAAATTCCTGGAGCATTGGAACCGGTTCTGGGGGAGGTGGGACCAGTACAAACTGGACAGTCTGTACTTGGGCAGGACCGGAACCAATGTCCTAGGGGGAGTGTTTGCTAGTGCTGTTGGGGAGGGGTTAAACTAATATGGCAAGGAGATGGGAACCTATGCAGGGAGACAGAGGGAAGTAGAATGGGGGCAGAAGCAAAAGATAGAAAGAAGAAAAGTAAAAGTGGAGGGCAGAGAAACCCAAAGCAAAAAGCAAAAAGGGCCACGTTACAGCAAAATTTTAAAGGGGCAAAGTGTGTTAAAAAGACAAGCCTGAAGGCTCTGTGCCTCAATGCGAGGACTATTCGTAATAAGGTGGACGAATTAACTGCGCAGATAGCTATTAACGGATATGATGTAATTGGTATCATGGAGTCATGGCTCCAGGGTGACCAAGGCTGGGAACTCAACATCCAGGGGTATTCAACATTCAGGAAGGATAGACAGAAAAGAAAAGGAGGTGGGATGGAGTTGCTGGTTAAAGAGGAAATTAACGCCATAGTAAGGAAGGACATTAGCTTGGATGATGTGGAATCGGTATGGGTGGAGCTACGAAATACCAAAGGACAGAAAATGCTAGTGGGAGTTGTTTAAAGACTGCCAAACAGCAGTAGTGAAGTTGGGGACAGCATCAAACAAGAAATTAGGGATGCGTGCAATAAAGGTACAGCAGTTATTATGGGCGACTTTAATCTACATATTGATTGAGCGAACCAAACTGGTAGCAATGCAGTGGAGGAGGATTTCCTGGAGTGTATTAGGGATGGTTTTCGAGATCAATATGTCAAGGAACCAACAAGAGGGCTGGCTATCCTAGACTGGGTGATGTGTAATGAGAAAGGACTAATTAGCAATCTTGTTGTGCGAGGCCCCTTGGGGAAGAGTGACCATAATATGGTAGAATTCTTTATTAAGATGGAGAGTGACACAGTTAATTCGGAAACTAGGGTCCTGAACTTAAGGAAAGGTAACTTCGATGGTATGAGACGTGAATTGGCTAGAATAGACTGGCGAATGATACTTAAAGGGTTGATGGTGGATAGGCAATGGCAAACATTTAAAGATCACATGGATGAACTTCAACAATTTTACATCCCTGTCTGGAGTAAAAATAAAATGGGGAAGATGGCTCAACTGTGGCTAACAAGGGAAATCAAGGATACTGTTAAATCCAAGGAAGAGGCATATAAATTGGCCAGAAAAATCAGCAAACCTGAGGACTGGGAGAATTTTATAATTCAGCAGAAGAGGACAAAGGGTTTAATTAGGAGGGGGAAAATATAGTATGAGAGGAAGCTTGCTGGGAAGATAAAAATTGACTGCAAAAGCTTCTATAGATGTGTGAAGAGAAAAAGGTTAGTGAAGACAAACGTAGGTCCCTTGCAGTCAGATTCAGGTGAATTTATAATGGGGAACAAAGAAATGGCGGACCAGTTAAACAAATACTTTCGTTCTGTCTTCATGAAGGAAGACACAAATAACCTTCCGGAAATACTAGGGGACCGAGGGTCTAGTGAGAAGGAGGAACTGAAGGAAATCATTATTAGTCAGGAAATTGTGTTAGCGAAATTGATGGGATTGAAGGCTGATAAATCCCAGGGCCTGATAGTCTGCATCCCAGAGTACTTAAGGAAGTAGCCCTAGAAATAGTGGATGCATTGGTGATCATTTTCCAATAGTCTATTGACTTTGGATCAGTTGCTATGGACTGGAGGGTAGCTAATGTAACATCACTTTTTAAGAAAGGAGGAAGAGAGAAAACGGGTAATTATATACCGTTTAGCCTGACATCATTAGTGGGGAAAATGTTGGAATCAATTATTAAAGATGAAGTAGCAGCGCATTTGGAAAGCAATGACAGTGTCAGTCCAAGTCAGCATGGATTTATGAAAGAGAAATCATGTTTGACAAATCTTCTGGAATTTTTTGAGGATATAACTGGTAGAGTGGACAAGGGAGAACCAGTGGATGTGGTGTAATTGGGCTTTTGACAAGGTCGCACACAAGAGATTAGTGTGCAAAATTAAAGCACGTGGTATTGGGGGTAATGCACTGACGTGGATAGAGAACTGGTTGGCAGACAGGAAGCAGAGAGTCGGGATAAATGGGTCTTTTTCAGAATGGCAGGCAGTGATTAGTGGGGTACCGCAGGGCTCAGTGCTGGGACCCCAGCTATTTACAATATACATTAATGATTTAGATGAAGGAATTGAGTGCAATATCTCCAAGTTTGCAAATGACACTAAGCTGGGCGGCGGTGTGAGCTGTGAGAAGGACGCTAAGAGGCTGCAGGGTGACTTGGACAGGTTAGGTGAGTGGGCAAATGCATGGCAGATGCAGTACAATGTGGATAAATGTGAGGTTATCCACTTTGGTGGCAAAAACACGAAGGCAGAATATTATATAAATGGCATCAGATTAGGAAAAGGGGAGGTGCAACGAGACCTGGGTGTCATGGTACATCAGTTATTGAAAGTTGGCATGCAGGTACAGCAGGCGGTGAAGAAGGCAAATGGTATGTTGGCCTTCATAGCTAGGGGATTTGAGTATAGGAGCAGGGAGGTCTTACTGCAGTCGTACAGGGCCTTAGTGAGGCCTCACCTGGAATATTGTGTTCAATTTTGCTCTCATAATTTGAGGAAGGATGTTCTTGCTATTGAGGGAGTGCAGTGAAGGTTCATCAGACTGATTCCTGGTTTGGCAGGACTGACATATGAGGAGAGACTGGATCGACTGGGCCTGTATTCACTGAAGTTTAGAAGGATGAGAGGGGATCTCATAGAAACATATAAAAATTCTGACGGGACTGGACAGGTTAGATGTGGGAAGAATGTTTCCGATGTTGGGGAAGTCCAGAACCAGGGAACATAGTCTAAAGATAAGGGGTAAGCCATTTAGGACTGATGAGAAACTTCTTCACTCAGAGAGTTGTTAACCGGTGGAATTCCCTACTGCAGAGAGTTGTTGATGCCAGTTCATTGGATATATTCAAGAGGGAGTTAGATATGACCCTTGCGGCTAAAGGGATCAAGGGGTATGGAGAGAAATCAGGAAAGGGGTATTGATGTGAATGATCAGCCATGATCTTATTGAATGGTGGTGCAGGCTGGAAGGGCCGAATGGCCTATTCCTGCACCTATTTTCTATGTTTCTATGTAAGACCTGGACCAGCCAGGACCCGATATTATCAGTGGTAAAGGGTTGCATCTTCAAAGGGGTTTGGTCATCCATACCTAAGCAAATGTGCCAGGAGGCCAAACCGTACATTTGTCACAAGAACAAACTTTCTATTCAAGTAGATTGCATATAGTGGGGCAATCGCGTTGTAATGCCCAAGAAAGGGAGAGAGAAGTTCATGCATGAGTTACACAGCACACATCCGGATATAGTGATGATGAAGGCCATCGCCAGGTCCCATGTATGGTGGCCAGGAATTGATTCTGAGCTGGAAGCATGCGTGCATCAGTGCAACACTTGCATGCAGCTCAGCAAAGCACCAGTGGAATCGCCGCTGAGTCTCTGGTCGTGGCCATCCAAACCTTGGTCCAGGATCCATGTAGATTTTTCAGGTCCCTTCCTGGGTGAGATGTTTTTAGTGGTGATAGATGCTTATTCGAAGTGGATAGAATGCATTATCATGTCATCCAGCACTTCCACGGCAACCATAGAGTATATCAATGTCATGTTCGCAACACATGGTCTGCCTGACATAGTGGTGAGCGACAATGGGCCGTGCTTCACCAGTCAGGAGTTTCAGGATTTTGTGCAACTTAATGGCATAAAACATGTAAGGTCAGCACCGTTCAAGCCTGCATCCAACGGGCAAGCTGAACGTGCAGTACAAATTATCAAGCAAAGCATGAGGAGAGTAACCCAAGGGTCACTGCAGACTCGTTTGTCCTGCATACTGCTGAGTTAGAGGACAAGACCCCACACACTCACAGGGGTCTCGCCTGCTGAACTCATGCTGAAAAGTGGTCTTAAGACCAAATTATCTCTGGCACACCCAGATTTAAATAATCATGTTGAATACAAAAGACAAAGTCAACAAGGGTACCATGATCGCGCAACTGTGTCACGAGAGATTTCTGTTAATGATCCTGTATATGTGTTGAATTATGGTCAGGGTCCCAAATGGATCGCTGGTACGGTCATGGCCAAGGAGGGCTTTGTTATTAAGCTCAAGAATGGGCAAACTTGCAGGAAACACATGGATCAGACAAAGCTGAGGCACACAGACGAGCCAGAGCAGTCAGACGAAGAGACCATTGACGACCAACCAACCTACCAGCAGTCTTCAGAGGACTCCAGGGTCGTCAGTGAACCCGGAATTTCCATCACGGACCTGTTCAATAAAAATGGACTTGCAATTCCTGACATGGCCACTGCCACCCCCAACAAGTCAGTCATCAAGCCATCAGCCACAACAGACCCCACACATTCACCCAAGGCTGGAATCGAACTGAGACGGTCAACCTGGGAGCGCAAAGCACTGAACCGTCTCAAACTGTGAAAGACTGTGATAAGATCTCAGAGGGGGGTATTGTCATGTATGTGCATTCTGTTTGTAGCCACCAGATAGCGTCATTGTTGGAGGCCATTGAGCAGCACGCACATGGTGCTGCTCAGGTATAAAAGGCCAGCCATTTTGAGAGTCAGGCACTTTGGGCCTAAATAAAGCAGAGCCAAGGTTGTACCTTGCTTAGTTAAACAGTACTCAGTTTGAACCTTTATTGCATACATAACAGAGATAATGACCTGCCTCCTGACGTTACATGGGGAGGGCTCAGGCTGGGGGGTCAGGTCCAACGGACGTTTGTCCTCGAAGTCTGGCCTTGGTGGGCCGGATTGAATCCATTGGCGGCTGGATACGTGTCGCGGGTTGTCTTTTTCCCGCCACTGGCTTAACGGCTAACATAAAAGAGAACCCAAAAGTCATAAATTTATAAATAGTAAAAGTTTAGTCAAAGGGCAGGTAGGGCAATTAGGGTTAAAAAAGGAAATCTTCATGTGGAGGCAGAGCATGACTGAGGTACAAAATGAATAATTTGCATCTATCTTCACTAAAGAAGGGAATACTGCCAATGTCACAGTAAAGGAGGAGGTAGTAGTGAAATTGGATAGGATTAAAAAAGGTAAAGAGGTTGGCTGTCCTCAAAGTAGAAAAGTTACCTGGTTCGAATGGAATGCATCCTAGGTTACTGAGGAAAGTAAGGGTAGAAATTGTGGCGGCTTTGGCCACAATCTTCCAATCCTCCTTGGATATTGGATTTTTAAAATATTTGTTCTCGGGATGTGGGTGTCGCTGGCAAGGCCAGCTTTTATTTGCCCATCCTAATTGCCCTTGAAAAAGTGGTGGTGATCTGCCTTTTAGAACTGCTGCAGTCCGTGTGATGAAGGTACTCCCACAGTGCAGAATTTTGTTACAAGGGAGTGGCTTGCTCGGCCATTTCAAAGGGCTGTTAAAAATCAACCACATTGCTGTGGGTCTGGGGTCACATATAGGCCAGACTGGGTAAGGACAGCAATTTCCTTCCCTGAAGGAAATTAGTGAACCAGTTGGGTTTTTCCAACAATCTAGTAGTTTTACACTAGCTTTTTAATTTCAGATTTATTTGAATAACTGAATTTAAACTCTCCCGTGATGGGATTTGAATTGATATCCCCAGATTAATCCAGGCCTCTGGATTACTAGTCCAGTCACATAACCACTATGCTATTGTACCCATATGTTGATGCTAGAGGACTGGAGGTTTTCAAATGTTACATTCCTGTTTAAAAAAGGAGAGGGGGATAAACCTGGCAACTGTAGACCAATCAGCTTAACGTTGGTTGGGAAAATTTTGAGACAATAATCTGGGACAAAATGACTTGTCACTTGGAAAAACGTTGATTAAGAAATGACAGCCAGCAGTGATTTTGTTAAAAGCAAATCATGTCTGATAAACTTGATTGATTTCTTTGATGAAGTAACGGAGAGGGTGAATGAGGGCAGATGATGTTGTGTATATGAACTTTCAAAAGGTGTTTGATAAAGTGCCACATAATAGGTTTGTTAGCAAAATTAAGCACATGGGATTAAAGGAACAGTGACAGCATGGCTCAGCATGGAAATTGTCTGAGACAAAACAGAACAATGGTGAACAGTTATTTTTCAGACTGAAGGGAAGTGTGCATTGGTGTTCCACAGAGGTCAATAGTAGGACCACTGCTCTTTTTGATATATATTAATGACCTGGATGAAGTTTACAGATGACACGAAACTCAGAAATATAATAAATATAGATGACATTTAACGCAGAGAAATGTGAAGTGATACATTTTGGTAGGAAGAATGAGGAGAGGCAATATAAACTAAATGGTGCAATTTTAAAAGGGGTGCAGGAACAGAGAACAGAAGAACGTAAGAAATAGGAGCAGGAGTAGGCCATTTGGCCCCTCGATCCTGCTCCGCCATTCAATAAGATCATGGCTGATCTGATCTTGGCTTCAACTCCACTTTCCTCCCTGCTCCCCATAACCCTTGACTCCCTTATCAATCAAAAATCTGTCTCTCTCCGCCTTAAATATATTCAATGACCCAGCCTCCACAGCTCTCTGAGGTAGAGAATTCCAAAGATTCATGACTCTCTGAGAGAAGAATTTCCTCTTCATTTCCATTCTAAATGGGCAACCCCTTATTCTGAAACTATGCCCCCTAGTTCTAGATTCCTCCATGAGGGGAAAGATCCTCTCTGCATCTTCCCTGTCAAGCCCCCTCAGAATCTTATATGTTTCAATAAGATCACCTCTCATTCTTCCAATGAGTATCGGCCCAACCTGCTCAACCTTTCTTCACAAGACAACCCCTTCATCTCAGGAATCAACCTCGTGAACCTTCTGTGTACTGCCTCAAATGCAAGTATATCCCTCCTTAAATAAGGAGACCAAAACTATACACAGTACTCCAGGTGTGGTCTCACCAATACCCTGTACAGTTGTAACAGGACTTCCCTACTTTTAGACTCCCAACCCCTTGCAATAAAGGGCAACAATTACATATGCCTTCCTGATTACTTGCTGTACCTGCATGCTAACTTTTCGTGTTTCATGTACAAGGACCCCCAGATCCCTCTGTACCACAGCATTTTGTAATCTCTCTCCATTTAACTAGTAGAGTGGACAAGGGAGAACCAGTGGATGTGGTGTAATTGGACTTTCAAAAGGCTTTTGACAAGGTCCCACACAAGAGATTAGTGTGCAAAATTAAAGCACATGGTATTGGGGGTAATGTATTGATGAGGTTAGAGAATTGGTTTGGCAGACAGGAAGCAGAGAGTCGGAATAAACGGGTCCTTTTCAGAATGGCAGGCAGTGACCAGTGAGGTGCCGCAGGGTTCAATGCTGGGACCCCAGCTATTTACAATATACATCAATGATTTAGATGAAGGAATTGAATGTAATATCTCCAAGTTTGCAGATGACACTAAGCTGGGTGGCGGTGTGAGCTGTGAGGAGGATGCTAAGAGACTGCAGGGTGACTTGGACAGGTTAGGTGAGTGGTCAAATGCATGGCAGATGCAGTATAATGTGGATAAATGTGAGGTTATCACTTTGGCGGCAAAAACAGGAAGACAGAATATTATCTCAATGGTGACAGATTAGGAAAAGGGGAGGTGCAACGAGACCTGGGTGTCATGGTACAGCAGTCATTGAAGTTTGGCATGCAGGTACAGCAGGCGGTGAAGGCTGTAAATGGCATGTTGGCCTTCATAGCTAGAAGATTTGAGTATAGGAGCAGGGAAGTCTTACTGCAGTTGTATAGGGCCTTGGTGAGGCCACACCTGGAATATTATGTTCAGTTTTGGTCCCCTAATCTGAGGAAGGACGTTTTTTCTATTGAGTACAGCGAAGGTTCACCAGATTGATTCCCGGGATGGCAGAACTGACATATGAGGAGAGACTGGATCAACTGGGCCTTTATTCACTGGAGTTTAGAAGAATGAGAGGGGATCTCATAGAAACATATAAAATTCTGACGGGATTGGACAGGTTAGAGGCAGGAAGAGTGTTCCCATTGCTGGGGAGTTCCAGAACCAGGGGACACAGTCTAAGAATAAGGGGTAAGCCATTTAGGACCGAGATGAGGAGAAACTTCTTCACCCAGAGAGTGGTTAGCCTGTGGAATTCTCTACCGCAGAAAGTTGTTGAGGCCAGTTCGTTAGATATTTTCAAAAGGGAGTTAGAGATGGCCCTTACGGCCAAACGGATCAAGGGGTATGCAGCAAAAGCAGGAAAGGATACTGAGGTTGAATGATCAGTCATGATCTTATTGAATGGCGGTGCAGGCTTGAAGGGCCAAATGGCCTGCTCCTGCACCTAATTTCTATGTTTCTATTTCAATCATTTGCTTTTTTGTTTTTCCTACCAAAATGGATAACCTCACATTTTTTGCCCACTCACTTAGCCCGTCTATATCCCTTTGCAGATTCTTTGCGTCCTCTTTACAACTTGATTTCCCATTTATCTTTGTATCATCAGCAAATTTGACTACATTACACTCGGTCCCTTCATCCAAGTCATTAATATAGGTTGTAAATAGTTGAGGCCCCAGAACTGATCCCTGTGGCACCCCACTGGTTACAGTTTGCCAACAAGAAAATGACCCATTTATCTTGACTCTCTGTTTTCTGTTCGCTAGCCAACCCTCTATCCCTGCAAATATAATTACCCCAACCCCGGGAGCTCTTATCTTGTGCAGTAACCTCTTAAGTGACACCTTATCGAATGTCTGCTGGAAATCCAAATACACCACATCGACTGGTTCCCCCTTATCCACCCTGCTCGTTACATCCTCAAAGAGCTCCAGCAAATTTGTCAAACGTGATTTCCCTTTCATAAAACTATGCTGACTCTGCTTAATTGAATTATGCTTTTCCAAATGTCCTACTACTGCTTCCTTAATAATGGACTCCAGCATTTTCCCAACTACAGATGTTAGGCTAACTGGTCTATAGTTTATTGCTTTTTGTCTGCCTCCTTTTTTAAATAGGGGCATTACATTTGCAGTTTTCCAATCTGCTGGGACCACCCCAGAATCCAGGGAATTTTGGTAGATTACAACCAATGCATCCACTATCTCTGCAGCCACTTCTCTTAAGACCCTAGGATGTAAGGCATCAGGTCCAGGGGACTTGTCTGCCTTTAGTTCCATTATTTTACCTAGTACTACTTCATTAGTGATTGTATTCAGTTCCTCTCTCCCTATAGCCCCTTGATTATCCACTATTGGGGTGTTTTTAGTGTCTTCTGCTGTGAAGACCGATACAAAATATTTGTTCAATGTCTCTGCCATCTCCCTGTTTTCCATTATTAATTCCCCAGTCTCATCCTCCAGGGGACCAACATTTACTTTAGCCACTCTTTTCCTTTTTATGTACCTGTAGAAACTCTTACTATCTGTTTTTATATTTCATGCTAGTTTACTTTCATAATCTATCTTCCCTCTCTTAATCATTTTTTTAATTGTTCTCTGCTGGCTTTTAAAAATTTCCCAATCCTCTGGCCTCCCATGAATCTTGGCCTCACTGTATGCCTTTGTTTTCAATTTGATACGCTCCCTTATTTCCTTAGTTAGCCACGGATGGTTATCCCTTCTCTTACAGTCTTTCCTTCTCATTGGGATATATTTTTGTTGCGAGCTGTGAAATATCTCCTTAAATGTCTGCCACTGCTCATCAACCGTCCCATTCTTTAGTCTATTTTCCCAGTCCACTTTAGCCAACTCTGCCCTCATACCTTTGTAGTATCCTTTATTTAAGCTCAGGACCCTGATTTGAGAACCAACTTTCTCACCCTCCAACTGAATTTGAAATTCAACCATGTTATGGTCACTCACTCCTAGTGGATTTTTTACTACTCTGGTTCGTTTGCAGCAGTCGTGCCCTTAAAGTCATTGACAAAAGAACCAGTGCGGGGGGAGAGAGGGGGGTGTGGAGATGAGGAGAAATATTTTTACACAGCGAGTTATTGTGATCTGGAAAGCACTGCCTGATAGGGTGGTAGAAGCAGATTGAATAATAATTTTCAAAAGGGAATTGGATAAGTATTTGAAGAGGAAACATTTACAGAGCTATGCGGAAAGAGTGGGAGGAGTGGAACTAATTAGATAGCTCTTTCAAAGAGCCGGCACAGGCACGATAGGTCGAATAGCCTCCTTCTATGATTCTATAATATTTCTCAAGTTGCAAATGATCAATCTTTAATTTGAACTTCTTTTCCAGGACCCGAGTGAGTTTGGCATCGAACAACTCGATGGTTCTGGACAGCCTGAAGCGGAGAAGCTTGATGCAGAATTATGGAGCCCTGAACAGTGCCGGGCGGAGTGTGACTATGTCCCAGCATCCCTTGCTGCAGCTCACCCCAGTAATGACCGTTTGATTGGAGGCTGATCTCCGGCTGAGGAATGTAAAGTATAAGATAAATGTCATGGCTCTTGTGTGTTCTAAAGCTGTCTGCATTGTGAATGAGTTGTGTATTACGCAGCTTTTATAAACCAAATCTTTTATATTCGTGGCCTTTGAATTATACCCATTTAAGGACTATTCATTTGTTTTAGTTGAAAAGCTACGGTGTATTTTTATATGTTAGTAAAAAGGATCCCGTTTGTACAAAAAAAACTATTTTAAAGCAGGTAAAAATAAAAAACACTTCTCTTCAAAAAAAATAATTAGGCCCAGTCTTGAAAAGGTGAGTCTTGAAACTTTGGGTTTTTCGGATTGGACGAGTGGTGAAGGGGGTTCTAACTGAGGGTTTTAAGAAGGTTAACCTCAAAGAAAGTTTGACTGCTTAGTGAACGGTAATAAGAGGGCACAGACAGGCCAGAGGACTCACACGGGATTATTAGAACAGAGAATGTTTCACCACTGGGGCAACAGAGGCAGAGACTGTAACATCCTTTAGAAAGGAATTGGTTAAGGATTTGTAAAGGAAGAATATAAAAGGAAATGGGATTAGAATAGACAGCTCCAGTTAAAGAGCCAACACCAGCACAGGCCCGATGGGGCAAAGGGTCTATTTCTGAACTGTAATTCCTATGATTTGTTAGAGATGAATTTTATTATTTCTCAGATTACTATTTTCTATATTTTTCCCTTCCTATTTCTGTACATAAGCAGGTTTTTATTCAACCCACCTCTCGAAGGCACGAACTCTCACTGGGGTCCTGATCCCACAGGTAGAGGTCGCCTCCAGTACCTCACCCACGTGGCCATCCTTCATGTGTGAGCTCCCGAGATATTGAAGCTATACTACAGCTGGTGAGAAGCCCAGGGTGACCTCGAGGAGACCTCACTCCTCGTGCTAAAATGTAGGTGACATCAGGTGGCATAATGTTACTGGCGCACAGACTGTCATGTGATGGATCAGCAACCAGTCAATTGAGACATGGAAACATAGAAACATAGAAAATAGGTGCAGGAGTAGGCCATCCTGCCCTTCGAGCCTGCACCACCATTCAATAGGATCATGGCTGATCATTCCTTCAGTACCCATTTCCTGCTTTCTCTCCATACCCCTTGATCCCTTTAGCCATAAGGGCCATATCTAACTCGCTCTTGAATGTATCCAATGAACTAGCATCAACAACTCTCTGCGATAGGGAATTCCACAGGTTAACAACTCTCTGAATGAAGAAGTTTCTCCTCATCTCAGTCCTAAATGGCCTACCCCTTATCCTAAGACTATGTCCCCTGGTTCTGGACTTCCCCAACATCGGGAACATTCTATCCACATCTAACCTGTCCGGTCCTGTCAGAAACTTATATGTTTCTATGAGATCCCCTCTCATCCTTCTAAACTCCAGTGAATAAAGGCCCAGTTGATCCAGTCTCTCCTCATATGACAGTCCAGCCATCCCTGGAATCAGTCTGGTGAACCTTCGCTGCATTCCCTCAATAGCAAGAACGTCCTTCCTCAGATTAGGAGACCAAAACTGAACACAATATTCCAGGTGGGGCCTCACCAAGGCCCTGTACAACTGCATTAAGACTTCCCTGCTCCTATACTCAAATCCCCTTGCTATGAAGGCCAACATACCATTTGCCTCCTTCACTGCCTGCTGTACCTGCATGCCAACCTTCAATGACTGATGAACCATGACACCCAGGTTTCGTTGCACCTCCCTTTTTCCTAATCTGCCGCCATTCAGATAATATTCTGCCTTCGTGTTTTTGCCCCCAAAGTGGATAACCACACATTTATCCACATTATACTGCATCTGCCATGTATTTGCCCACTCACCTAACCTGTCCAAGTCACCCTGCAGCCTCTTAGCGTCCTCCTCACAGCTCACACCGCCACCCAGTTTAGTGTAATCTGCAAACTTGGAGATATTACACTCAATTCCTTCATCTAAATCATTAATGTATATTGTAAAGAGCTTGGGTCCCAGCACTGAGCCCTGCGGCACCCCACTAGTTACTGCCTGCCATTCTGAAAAGGACCCGTTAATCCCGACTCTCTGCTTCCTGTCTGCCAACCAGTTCTCTATCCACATCAGTATATTACCCCCAATAACATGTGCTTCGATTTTGCACACCAATCTCTTGTGTGGGACCTTGTCAAGCCTTTTGAACGTCCAAATACACCACATCCATTGGTTCTCCCCTGTCCACTCTACTAGTTACATCCTCAAAAACTTCCAGAAGATTTGTCAAGCATGATTTCCCTTTCATAAATCCATGCTGACTTGGACCAATCCTATCACTGCTTTCCAAATGCTATTTCATCCTTAATGATTGATTCCAACATTTTCCCCACTACTGATGTCAGGCTAACCGGTCTATAATTACCCGTTTTCTCTCCCTCCTTTTTTAAAAAGTGGTGTTACATTAGCTACCCTCCAGTCCATAGGAACTGATCCAGAGTCGATAGACTGTTGGAAAATTATCACCAATGCATCCACTATTTCTAGGGCCACTTCCTTAAGTACTCTGGGATGTAGACTATCAGACCCTGGGGATTTATCAGCCTTCAATCCCGTCAATTTCCCTAACACAATTTCCCGCCTAATAAGGATATGCTTCAGTTCCTCGTTCTCACTAGACCTTCGGTCCCCTTGTACATCCGGAAGATTATTTGTGTCTTCCTTTGTGAAGACAGAACCAAAGTACTTGTTCAATTGGTCTGCCATTTCTCTGCTACAAACAAGTGTTTTCACAATTTATCTCCGCTGATTTCTAAACACAAAGCTCTGCTCACTGAGTTCATACAATCGGTATCAGGGTCACACAGACATGCAAGGTCACAAGCGTCAGTCCCCTTCTGTGTTGAGGTTACTCAGTGAAGGAATAGATTTTGTTGTGATTCCCTCGATGGTTGAATAGGCTGCTGATGCCAATGCCTATCTTGCATGTGAAAAATGACTGGATGGATAAAGGTTGCTTGCAATCTTGGGACAGCTTCGCCCTGCAAAAGTCAGTGCCCTCAGCAAGGGAGTGAACCACACACCTACATTCTGATGATGTGATGAAACCCCCTGTTAATACTGACACACTCCCAGGGAATTCCCTCCTGATGCTGACACACTCCCAGGGAATCCCCTGCTAATACTGACACACCCCCAGGGAATCCCCTCCTGATGCTGACACACTCCCAGGGAATCCCCTGCTAATACTGACACACCCCCAAGGAATCCCCTGCTAATACTGACACACTCCCAGGGAATCCCCTGCCAGGGAATCCCCTGCTAATGCTGACACACTCCCAGGGAATCCCCTGCAAATACTGACACACTCCCAGGGAATCCCCTGCTAATACTGACACACTCCCAGGGAATCCCCTGCTAATACTGACACTCTCAGGGAATCCCCTGCTAATACTGACACACTCCCAGGGAAATTCCCTGCTAATACTGACACACTCCCAGGGAATTCCCTGCTAATACTGACACACTTCCAGGGAATCCCCTGCACTGAGACATTCCCAGGGAATCCCCTGCTAATACTGACGCACTCCCAGCAAATATTCTGCTAATACTGACACACTCCCAGGGAATCCCCTGATACTGATACAGTCCCAGGGAATTCCCTGCTAATACTGACACACTCCCAGGTAATCTCCTGCACTGACACACTCCGAGGGAATCCCCTGCTAATACTGACACACTCCCAGGGATTTACTTGCTAATACTGACACACACCCAGGGAATCCCCCGCTAATACTGACACACTCCCTGCTAATATTGACACACTCTCGGGACACCCTGCGAATATTGACACACTCCCGGGGACCCCCTGCTAATATTGACACACTCCCAGGGAATCCCCTGCTAATGCTGACACACTCCCGGGAACACATGAGCAGCATGAGTGGAGCAACCAGGACTGTGATCGAGTTCTAAAGGGGACTAGCCACGTTTCTATCAGTCAAGTGTTCAGTGTCAATAGATTGTGGTAGCTGGATGGGCAGATCAGATGGACCTGATGTTGGCCGGTCTCAGAAAGACACATGGCAGCCAGCAACCAAGAAGCTTTCTGTGTTTTAAAAGCCCAAACCAGCATAGTCACAGAATAGGTTGCTGTCAGTGGTATTCTGTTTTTATGGTTCATGTTTTGTAGATTCAGGAATGTAAGGAAAATATAGCTCACCTGTGTGAAAAAGTGTACCACTTGTTCATTATCTTATGTAAATAAAAAATCTGTATTGTTTCAAAGCCTCAATTTGTAAGAGTGTTTAGCCAACCTGCAATCTGTAAAGAGAGAATCACGTGACCACACATGATACATTCCAGTAACCAGTGGACAGAGTATGCTTATTTTTTTTTCAAAAATATACTTAATTCATATAAAATTTTCACAATACATTGGAAAATAGCTCAGTACCTTGCGGTCAGCAATTCCACACAATTCGTTTGAATGCTGACAGCAGTTCCATACAATGCACTAGCATGCATTTCATTTCAAGGTACAGTTTAGTACAATCTTTTTTTTAATTTCAACAGCTTAGTACATTTTTTTTAATTTCAAAATATACTTTATTCATCTAAAAATTTGTACAGTACATTCAAAAGCAGTTCAGTACGTTTAGCTGCGGTCAGCAAGCCCATACACTACATTTGGGTGCTGATGGCAGTTCCGTTCGATACATTTCTTTGCTTTTCATTTCAAGTACAATTCGGTACGATACGGGATACATTGTAGTACATTCGACAAAATACATTACATGTGTCGCTATACAGTACACGGAATGGGTGACGGTACATTTACATTTTTTTTCAACGTGCATTACGAAACAGACCTTGCATTGTACATGGCACTACATAGGTGTTTACAGATCATGGTGCTCCATGTACACAAAAAGGAAGTTACAAGTACGGCCCGAGGGGAGTTTTGTACTGATTCCTACCCCCGGGTTTACCGTGGCAGAAGGGCTTTAAAATGTGGTCCTTCCCCACCGTGCCTTTGCGGCGGCTGCACCAATTTTAAGTGCGTCCCTCAGCACGTAATCCTGGATCTTGGATTGCGCAGTCTGCAACACGCAGACGTGGACACCTCCTTGCTCTGGAAGACCAGCAAGTTTCGGCAAGACCAAAGAGCGTCTTTGACCGAGTTGATGGCCCTCCAGCAGCAGGTGATGTCTGTCTCGGTGTGTGTCCCTGGGAACAGCCCGTAGAGCACAGAGTCTTGTGTTATGGAGCTGCTTGGGATGAACCTCGACAGCAACCACTGCATCTCTTTCCAGACCTGCCTTGCGAAGGCGCAATCCTGAAGGAGATGGGTGACAGTCTCGTCCGCCCCGCAGCCGACTCAGGGGCACCGTGCCGAGTCGTCGGCTGTGCATGAAGGCCCTGACTGGTAAGGCCCTTCTCACCGCCAACCAAGCTACGTCTTGGTGCTTGTGTGAAAGCTCTGGCGATGAGACGTTCTGCCAAACGAGTTCGACAGTCCGCTCAGGGAACCACCCGACAGGGTCCACCCTCTCCTTCTTTCGTAGGGCATCCAGGACGTTACGTGCTGACCACTGTTTTATGGCCTTGTGGTCAAAGGGGTTTTTTGTGAAAAACTTTTCCACGAAGGACAGGTGGACAGGCATGGTCCAACTGGTGGGGCCGTTTCGCTTAGTACAATTTTTTTTTTTTTAAATTCGTAGCCAATCGTTCCAATTCTTTGTCAAATCACAAACGCCAGAGGTCACCTTGCACATGCCAAGGATCACTCTGCGCCAATGCTCTTAGCCAAAAGGCCTAGAGCCACTGCACCGTTCCTGGAAGTACTGCAATACCAGGTTCGTGCCATGGAGGTGGATGGGTCAGGTCCCCCACACACCTCCGTGGAGGTGGATGGGTCAAACCTCCCCACCGTTTCGCTTAGTACAATCCTCCATTACGGTCACTGGGTCACACTATCATTTAAATGGATACTGGGCAGCAAAGGGTGCACTCCAGATCATTAAGTCCACTTACAGGAGTGACTGGTGACACTGAACCTGAGAAAATATCTAACCCAAAATACAAAAATGTTATGTGCATTTTGTACTTCATGACACATTTCCTGTGTCATGTTTCACTTGTCAGTCACCCTTGAGCCAGCACACTTAAGGCATCATGCAAATTTCTTAAAGCTCATTGGCTCAAATTTCACATTCAAAAACAGTACCAAATCAGAACTGAAGAGGTATGAAGTAAAGAAAGTGACCACTGTGGGACGAGTGAACAGTGAACAATCAAATCATTCGATATGTTTTGAAATATTACCAATCTCAAACTGGTAAGGAGCAGGAAGTGACCAAACAAATTCAAAAGTTTTGTGAAGTTAGTTTAGCCACCATCTTGAATATTTACCTAGTATTGGACTCGAGAACTGTTGGTATAGTTATAGCAACAGAAATAGCAGATTCAATAAAAACTTTCAAATGGGAGTTGGATAAATACTTGAAGGGGAAAAATTTGCAGGGCTATGGGGAAAAAGCAGGGGAGTGGACTAATTGGATAGCTCTTTCAAAGAGCTGGCATAGGCACGATGTGTTGTATGATTCTATGAATATTCTAATAAGTGAATCAATATAGAAAAAACAATACAGGATTTAAATAAAAATATAGTCATTCTTGGGATGTGGGCATCACTGTCATGGCTGCAATTATTGCCCATCCCTAGATGTCCCAACAAGGCGCTGAACAGCCGCCTTGAACCATTGCACGATACAACTGAGTACCTTGCTCAGCCACTTTAGAGGGCAGTTCAGAGTCAACCACATTGGTGTTTACACTTACAAGTTATATGAGGGCATAACTAGGTTAGATGTCAGGAAGTAGGTCTTTTCTCGGAGAATAGTGGACCTGTGGAAGAGGCTGCCCTCACGTTCAGTGAACAGTGATTCGCTGAATTCTTCAAGTGAGAGCTGGACCTGTGCCTGGATCCTTCAAGGCCGGGATGGGCTCCAGCATAAGTTTCAATCGCCTAAGGAAGTCAGAAAGGAATTATCCAGATTTATTCCCCTAATTGGGCTGGGGGTTGGGGGCAGCGAGTTGGGGGCTGGAATTGTCGGCTCTTGGGCAGCAGTACAAGTGGGGGCCGGGAGTGGCGCTGTTCTGGGTGTCTGGCTGCAGTACCAGTGGGGCCTGGGAGTGGCGCTGTACTGGATGTCGGGCTGCAGTGCCGGCAAGGCCCGGGAGTGGCGCTGTCCCGGGTGGGATGCTGCAGTGCCAGCGGGTCCCAGGAGAGGCGCTGTCCTGGGTTTCGGGCTGCATTGCCGCTGGGGCCCGGGAGTGGCGCTGTCCCGGGTGTTGGGCTGCAGTGACAGTGGGGGCCGGGAATGGCACAGTCCGGTGTGTCGGGCTGCAGCACTGACGGGGCCTGGGAGTGGCGCTGTCCCGGGTGGGATGCTGCAGTGCCAGCGGGGCCCAGCAGTGGCACGGTCCTGGGTCTTGGCCAGCAGTGCCGCTGGGGCCTGGGAGTGGCGCTGTTCCGGGTGTCGGGGTGCAGTACTGGCAGGGCCTGGGAGTGGTGTTGTTTTGGGTGTGGTGCTGCAGTGCCGGTGGGGCCCGGGAGTGGCGCTGTCCCGAGTAGGATGCTGCAGTGCCGGTGGGGCCCAGGAGTGGCGGTGTCCTGGGTCTCGGCCAGCAGTGCCGCCGGGGCCCGAGATTGGCACTGTCCCGTGTGTTGGGCTGCAGTGCCAGCGGGGGCTGGAAATAGCGCTGTCCGGGGTATCGGGCTGCAGTGCTGGCAGAGGCCAGGAGTGGCGCTGTCCGTGTGTCTGGCTGCAGTGCCGGCAGGGGCCAGTGGTGGCGCTGTCCTGGCTGTCTGGTTGCAGTGTCGGCGGGGCCCGGGTCTGGCGCTGTCCCGGGTGTCTGGCTGCATTGCTGGCCAGGCCTGGGAGTGGCGCTGTCCCAGGTGCCTGGCTGCAGTGCCGGCAGGGGCCAGGAGTGGCGCTGTCCTGGGTGTCCTGCTGCAGCACCGGCGGGGGCTGGGAGTGGTGGTGCCCCGTGTGTCTGGCTGCAGTGCCGGTGAGGGCTGGGAGTGGTGCTGTCCCGGGTGTCGTGCTACAGTGTCGGCGAGGCCCGGGAGTGGCGCTGTCCTGGGTGTCTGATTGCAGCGCCGATGGGGCCCGGGAGTGGTGCTGTCCTGATTGTTGGGCTGCAGTACCGGTAGGTCAGGTAGTGGCGCTGTCCCGGGTGTTGGGCTGCAGTGCCGGCGGAGCCCGGGAGTGTTGCTGTCCTGGGTGTCGGGCTGCAGTACCAGCGGGGCCCATGAGTGGTGATGTTCCGGGTGCTTGGCTGCAGTGCTGGTGGGTCAGGTAGTGGTGCTGTCCCGGGTGTTGGGCTGCAGTACCGGCAGTGCCCGGGAGTGGTGCTGGCGAGGGTGTCAGGCTGCAGTACTGGCGGGAGCCAGGAGTGGCGCTGTCCCAGGTGTCTGGCTGCCGTGCCGGCGGGGGCCGGGAATGGCGCTGTCCTGGGTGTTGGGCTGCAGTACCGGAGTGGCCCGGGAGTGGTGCTGTCCCGGGTGTCGGGCTGCAGCATTGGCAGGGCCTGGGAGTGGCGCTGTTCCGGGTGTGATGCTGCAGTGCTGGCGGGGCCCGAGACTGGCTCTGTCCCGGGTGTCGGGCTGCAATGCCGGCAGTTGCCGGGAGTGGCGCTGTCCCGGGTGGAATTATGCAGTGCCGGCGGGGCCCAGAAGTGGAATTATCCCGGTCTCGGCCAGCAGTGCCACCGAGGCCTGGGAGTGGCGCTGTCCCGGGTGTCTGGCTGCAGTGCCGGCGGGTGCCGGGAGTGGCGCTGTCCCTAGTCTCGAGCTGCAGGACTGGTTGGGCCCAGGAGTGGCGCTGTCCCGGGTGCCTGGCTGCAGTGCAGGCAAGGTCCTGGAGTGGCACTGTCCCGGTTGTCTGGCTGCAGTGCCGGCGGGGACCGGGAGTGGCGCTGTCCTGGGTGTCGTACTGCAGTGCCGGCAGGGGCTGGGAGTGGCGCTGTCCCGGGTGTCCTGCTGCAGTACAGGCGGGGCCCGGGAATTGCACTGTCCTGGGTGTCTCGCTGCATTGCCGCCGGGGGCCGGGAGTGGCGCTGCCCCATGTGTCCTGCTGCCGTGCCGTCAGGGGCCAGGAGTGGCGATATCCCGGGTGTCTGGCTGCAGTGCCGGCGGATGCCGAGAGTGGTGCTGTCCTGAGTCTCGGGCTGCAGGACTGGTGGGGCCCGGGAGTGGCGCTGTCCCGGGTGACTGGCTGCAGTGCCAATGGGGCCGGGAGTGGCGCTGTCCCATGTGTTGGGCTGCAGTGCCGGCAGGGGCTGGAAATGGCGCTGTCCAGTGTATCGGTCTGCAGTGCAGGCAGGGGCCAGGAGTGGCGCTGTCCCGCGTGTCTGGCTGCAGGGCCAGCAGGGGCCCAGGAGTAGCGCTGTCCGGGGTATCGGGCTGCAGTACTGGCGAGGCCTGGGAGTGGCGCTGTTCTGGGTGTGATGCTGCAGTGCCGGCGGGACCCAGGAGTGGCGCGGTCCCAGGTTTCGGGCTGCAGTACTGGCGGGGTCGAGAGTGGTGCTGTCCTAGGTGGGATGCCGCAGTGCCAGCGGGAGCCAGAAATGGCGCTGTCCGGGGTATCGGGCTGCAGTGCCGGCAGGGGCCAGGAGTGGTGCTGTCCCGGGTGTCTGGCTGCAGTGCGGCGGGCTCAGGAGTGGCGCTGTCCCGGGTGCTTGGCTGCAGTGCAGGCGGGGCAGGGGAGTGGCGCTGTCCGTGTGTCTAGCTGCAGTGCCGGTGGATGCCGGGAATGGTGTTGTCCTGAGTCTCGGGCTGCAGGACTGGCGGGGCCCGGGAGTGGCGCTGTCCGGGTGTCTGGCTGCAGTGCCGGTGGATGCCGGAAATGGTGTTGTCCTGAGTCTCGGGCTGCAGTGCCGGCAGGGGCCAGGAGTGGTGCTGTCCCGGGTGTCTGGCTGCAGTGCGGCGGGGCCCGGGAGTGGCGCTGTTCCGGGTGTCGATCTGCAGTATCGGCAGGGCCTGGGAATGACGCTGTCCCGGGTGTCAGGCTGCAGTGCGGCGGGGCCCGGGAGTGGCGCTGTCCGGGTGTCTGGCTGCAGAGCCAGCGGGGCCCAGGAGTTGCGCGGTCCCAGGTTTCGGGCTGCAGTACTGGCGGGGCCTGGGAGTGGCGCTGTTCTGGGTGTGATGCTGCAGTGCCGGCGGGACCCGGGAGTGGCGCGGTCCCGGGTTTCAGGCTGCAGTACTGGCGGGGTCGAGAGTGGTGCTGTCCTGGTGTCGAAATCTCGACCTCCGAAAAGAAAGACTCCGACACTTACAGCTCCGGTAGAAGTTTCCTTTTTAATTTACTTGCTCGCAAGGGGTAGGTCACACTCAGTCAAGGGCTAAGTGAACACCTCCGAAATGGTTCAGTTTAACAAGATATTTATACAGTAAAACCAAAGTTCTGGCCTCTCCCTGTGTATTGCTCTGTTTCACAGTCAGTGAATACAGATAAAGAGTTAATTACTATATCCTGGTCCTGACATGGTATCCAGATATTTCCTTTTGTCAGGGTTATCAGAAAGCCAAACGGCCATTACTCCATGAGTCATAGGTAATGGGCTATCACCTGTCTTGTATTGTGTCAGGATTGTTTCAATTTCCTGGTCAGTTTATCTGTTTGCATCAAATGGATGAGGTCTCGGAAAGAGATAATGGCTAGAAGATAAGGGTGGGGTGACATGGAACTCCTGTAGTGTAGACAATAGGAGAGCACCGTGGGGGGTTACTTGTCTCAGCATGACTTGTCTCCTAGCTGTCTGATGGCCATCAGCCATCTAACAGCAGGTTTAGCTGTTTATGCAAGCTGACTGCTAAAATGCAGAAAGTTCTGGAAGGGCCAGGACTCCATTTTAATCAAAAGGCACACAAATACTGTATGGTATCAGCTTAGATAAAATACTTTCCACATTCCCCCATTTTGTCCTTCACAAGGACAACTCAATCCATTCTGATCTTGTACAGTCTCTCCATTTCCATTTCCACACAAGAGCCTTCAGCAGTTGTTGCTACCATAACTCTAGCCGTGGTCTCGGTAGGTAACATAGTTTCTCCCACCCTGGCACAGCAACACTTAATGACGACAAATAATAGATACAGGGCGAAGACTATCAGCAGGAATATGATCAAACCCTGTACCACAGATTTCCCCAGGGCTCCCAACCATCCTGATGCCCAACCCCACAAGGTGATACCGTCCTGGCCAACTGTCTGTTTATACTCTATTACCTTTTTCCTGATGTTTTCAGCTAGACTGCCGATATCTTCTGATTTATCTGGGATATACGTACAGCATTCTTCACCTATTAATGCGTATGTTCCTCCCTCCTTGGCTAGGAGATAATCTAAGGCCATACGATTTTGGAGAGCCACTGTTCGAATAGCTACCATTTCGTCATTTATCCCTTCAAAGGCTTGGGAAGTTGCGTTGGCTACTGATTCTACTAAGTTAGCCAGTTCCCGTAACTGCCATTCGGTCGATGCTATTCCATAGGGTGGCACCATTACCTTGAATATTCCGTTTAGCCACGTCAAATCCCGTTTAAATCTGTGGCTTCCATAGGCCTCCCTTAGAGTCCTTACTGATCTGATAAGGGGTACCACATATCCTAAGTAACAGGACCCTGTCCAGTTGGCTGGTAACCATGGGTAGGCTTTATGGCCACAAATAAAGTAGATGCAATTATAGGGCGTCAGCTCCTGGTCCTTTCGCACTATCCCTACTCGAGTGGTCTCACCTTCCCACCCTTCACCCGGGGCTTTGTTATGGACCGTTGTCCAGCCACCGGTTGCTATCTTTCTCTCAGTGGGATTAGTTGTGGCTTGCCATTTAGTCATTTGGGAACACTTGCTGCGTCCCATTTCTGGTCCTTTAGTTTCATTACTCACTAGGCATATTATACCTTCAGGATTTCTTATTCTGGGAGTAATGCTTAGGAAGGGAGGCTGATGGTTATTATCATAATTGGGCTGGTACCATCCCTGGAAGGCTGTAAGTTTATACCCTGCCGACCTCCATTCTGTTTGCTCCTTCGTTTCTGGCCCCTTAGTTAGTTTTGTCCTGTTTTGCACTGTCAACCATTCTACCATTTCTGATTCGTTAAAGGGGACAGATCTCAGGGGAATACCCCCCCTGGATTGGACAGGTACATGGGAACATATCCAACAACTCGACAAGTTTCTTTCTTGAGCATACCTATGACTCAGAGCCATAAATATGTTTACGTGCAATTCCCTTCGGTGGCGGGTCTGTACCCCTGGTGTAATCAATAATGTGAAGTAAAACCCTGTCAAGCCCAGCACCATCAGTCCCCATAGTCCATACAGTTCTTTATTCAGTCTTCCTTTTTCTGTTCCTCTGATTCCTTCGTCCCTTCCTCCTGGTCGGGTGCCCGTTTGCAATGGGATGCGTGGATCCATGTTGGTCTTTCCTTTACCTTGATTGCAGTATTGGTCGCCAGCAAGACCTGGTATGGTCCTTCGAATCTTGGCTGTAGACTGCTTTTCCTTTTAAAAATCTTGATGTAAACGAATTCCCCTGGCTCCAGGTTATGACACTTCCGTTCCGCTGGCTTGACTTGGGCTTCCTTTACCTGTGAATGAAAGCTGGAAATACATTTGGTTAGTGCAATACAATAATTCAACATATTTTCCTCCATTTTGTGGATGTCCATCTGGTTTGCAGTAAATGGTGCTGTAAAAGGTAGTCGTTGGGGACGTCCCATAACTATCTCATGCGGTGACAGGCCTGTTGTTCTGTTGGTTGCAGATCGCATTACCATCAAAGCTAAGGGCAGCAGTTCTGTCCATTTCAGTCCAGTGTCATTGCATAGTTTTGCCAGCTTATTTTTAAGCATTCCATTATATCTTTCAACAAGTCCAGCTGATTGTGGATGATAACTGCAATGAAAACGTTGATTAATCTGTAAAGCTTTACACATTTCTCTTATAACAGTTCCCGTGAAATGTGACCCGTTATCACTGGAAAGCTTAGCAGGGATTCCGAAGCGCGGTACAATTTCTTTTAACAAACATTTAGCAACAGTAGTGGCATCGGCCTTTTTACATGGAAAGGCTTCAATCCATCTAGAGAACACATCTACAATAACTAATACATACTTGAATCCCATACACATAGGTAATTCAATAAAATCCATTTGTAAATGTACAAAAGGCCCGACTGGATTTGGGTGGGAGGCAGATTCTACTTTTTCCGTCTTACCCGGATTCATTGTCTGACAGGTAACACAATTTTCACAGATTTGTTTTGCAATTGCCGAAATACCTGGTGCATACCAAGTTGCCAAAATATAATCTGCCAATCCCCCTTTGCCTGCATGTGTGAATGTATGAACACATCGGGCAATCCATGGAAGTAAGGATCTAGGGGCCACCACGCGGCCGTCATGGTGAACCCATATTCCTTCTGGATTTTTATAACATTGATCCTTCGTCCAGGTCACCACCTCCTCCGTACTGGCCTGTGTCTGAAAGGCCAGCACGTCATTAATAGTGGGTGGCGGGTCTGAGCAATTATTTTTCCTTAGTGGGAACAATGACACCTGCATCCCCCCTTTCGACAGAGCTGCTGACTTAGCTGCATTATCAGCTCTGGCATTCCCAAGTGCCACCTCATTCGACTGGCCTGTATGTGCTTGGCATTTGATAATGGCAAGTTTCAAAGGGCATTGAATGGCTCGCAGGAGATTTTCCACTTGTTCTGCATTTTTGATAGGGGTTCCTGAAGAAGTCAGGTACCCGCGAATCTTCCAAATTTGTCCATAGTCATGTGATACCCCAAAAGCATACCTGGAGTCAGTGTAGATATTAACTGTGTGTCCTTCAGCCAGAATACAGGCTCGAGTTAACGCAAACAATTCGGCTTGTTGGGCTGAAAAGGAGTCTGGAAGAGAGGCTGTTTCGACAACATTAAACTGAGTTACAATTGCATAAGCCGCTCTAGGTTGGCCCCTATCATTTCGTAAGGCTGATCCGTCAACATAGTACACTAGATCAGGGTTACACATTGGTACATCTGTTAAATTGATACGTGGTTTAGTCACTAATTCGGTTACCATTTCACATGAATGGGGTTCGCCGTCGTCTTCCGTGGGGAGTAGAGTGGCTGGATTTAAGGTAGTACATCTTTTGATGATAAGGTTCGGATTTGATAACAGTTCAACCTCGTATTTAGTGGTTCTTGCGGAGGTTAGGTGTTGGGTGGCACATTTAGTAAGTAAAATCTCGACAGAGTGTGGGATATACAAAATGGTCTGATGATTTAGAGTTATTGTCTGAGCCTGTTGCATAGCATAATAAGCTGCTGCCAACGAAGGAAGACATCCTGGTAGTCCGCGTGCCACTGGGTCTAGTTGGGTACTGAAATACGCTACCGGTCGCTGCCTGTCCCCATGTAACTGAGTCAAAACAGATTGTGCAAAACCCGACTTGTGATGCACAAATAAGTTGAATAGCTTAGTGTAATCTGGTAATCCCAAGGCGGGTGCTGAAGTGAGGGACTGTTTAAGGTTCTGAAAAGCATTCCGGGATACCTCATTCCAAATCAACTTCTCTGGTAGTGCGGGCATGGACATCTCTAACAGTGGTCTAACAATCTCGGAATAACTCGTAACCCATTGCCGGCAGTATCCTGTCATGCCGAGGAGGTGTTTCATTTCTCTCTTGGTTACTGGTAGTGGGGCAGAGCAGATTGCTTTTACTCGGTCTTGTGTCAATTGTCTCGTATCTCTGACCAATTCGTGCCCTAGATACCGAGCCTTTTCTGAGACAAATTGTAACTTTGCCTTTGACACCTTGTGTCCTTTCGAGGCCAGAGCTTTTAATAACACAAGGGAGTCCGTTTCGCAGGCCAATTTGGAGGGTGAGGCGAGCAATAAGTCGTCAACATACTGCACAAGTGTAGAACCTGCTGGTAAAATTACATCTTCCAGATCCCTCTTTAGGCATTGTGAGAATATGGTAGGGCTCTCGGTAAATCCCTGCGGGAGTCTTGTCCATGTATATTGGCGTCCTTTATACGTGAAGGCAAACAGGAATTGGGACTCTGGGTGAATGGGTATTGAGAAAAATGCTGAACACAGATCAACTACTGTGTAATACGTTGATGATGCCGGAATACTGGCAAGTATAATTGCCGGGTTGGGTACCACTGGATAAGTTGGGAATACCGAATGATTCACGGCTCGTAGGTCTTGGACAAATCTCCATTTGTCACTATTGGGCTTCTGCACCGGAAAGATCGGTGTGTTACATGGACTTCTAGTTGGAACGATTACTCCCTGGGCCAGCAGGGACTTAATGACTGGCTCAATACCTTGTTCTGCGGCTGGGGACAAGGGGTATTGAGGCTTCTTGGGGAGCGGGGCGGTTGAATTGATCGCTACCTTATAGGGTTGTGCGGTGAGCATCCTTCCTACTTCATTAGCGTGTGTAGACCATAGTTGTTCTGGAACTTTAGCAAGAAGCTCTGCTGTGCTTTGTCGTACTGGGAAGCTAGTGGCTGAGAGCATCCTTTCTTCTAAGACAGCATCGAAGTATATTTTCCCATTCAACTTGACAGAATAGCCTCCCCCCCTTTCATGTTGCCCCAAAGTTCCATTACGTGTGTGCCATTCCTCTTGTACTGGGGATCCTTGCATTCTTTTAACCATTCGTCCTAAATCCTGGGGTTTATGTGTGCCTGCAACTGCAAGGGTGCAGTGTGGAACGCTCCCTTTAACCCTAAACAAGCTCTGACTGTGGGAGGATAATTCAACCCCTGCCGCTATCCCTTCGGGTCCGATAAAGATTTTTTCGATCATCAATTGATGTTTCTGGTGCAGGAATGGTTGATAAAAGATTTGTGCTGTAGCGTCTGATCCCGTGTTGTCACAATATGCTGTGCAGTGTAATGTTTCGTACCACTTGCCCAAGGTTTGAGATTTGAGGTAGTCTGTGATTAACCTTGTTACACACCAATATGAACCAACCAAATAGGATAGGGTTTTGCTTAGTGTGGGGTCCAAATTTTTCCAGGCATACAATATGGGAGTTGTGGGTTGAAGTAGTGGATATGCGCCACATTTATCTATGGGGACTCGAACCTCCAGACCAGCTAGGGAACAGAGGATCGTGGCATTCATTTTACATAACAAGTCACGTCCACACAGATTCACTGGAACCTCCTTAGACAGTAGGAATGAATGACTATCTTCGTAATCCTCTAATTGTACATTGATAGGGTTGGAGAAAAACATTTGCTGTGCGTGTCCAGATAGTCCAATCAGGTTTGATTAGTGGAAGTGGGAATTCCCCTCGTATCCTCCCTTGAAAGGACCGAATAGGTGGCACCAGTATCCACTAGGAATGGGATATCCTTTCCTTGTATTCGTATTTTTACTTCAGGTTCTCCTATGGCATTTAACGAAACGACGGGTAGCTGTTTGTTCGCAGCACTCGGGTCTGGGATTGGGCGTCATTGATCATTATACGGGCAATTTGGTGGTTGGCCGAATTGCTTTTGATTCTGTGATCCAAATGGATCTTGCACAGAGAAATTAGTCTGAGGTCTAGCATGTACCTGGACTTGGGTCGCATACGGGTTGGGTTCTGAAGGGGGAGGGTGTGCTCTATTACCTGCCTGTTGAGTCCAATCATGATTTGGTTGTTGCTGTTTTGCCCAGCAAGTTCTAGCCCAGTGTCCAATCTGACCACAATTGTGACAGGTATCATATTGTTCCTGCCCTGCACCTCCTCTCCCTCTTCCCCTGTAATATCCTCCTCTGGCTCGCCCTTTTCCTCTACCCTGGGGGGGGGTGTTATTGGAGCTGCTTGTCCTTCAAACACGGTGACCTTGCTTCTAGATTCTCTATTTCGCTCTTGTATGTCCTTTAACATAGATACAACCTTGGATAGCGATTCCTGTCGCCATCCGAGACAAACTAGTTTAAAGGGATCTCTGAGTTCGGGTCGTAGCCCGTTTACCACGGCGCTGATCATAGGAGCTTCTACCTCCTCCATTTTCAGGCCTGAACATTGGTTCATGATCTCTCGCACTCTTTCTACATAATCCTCAACATCCTCCTCCTTTCTTTGTGTAGTTTCCATAATTTTGGACCAATTCGTTTTCCTCGGGAACACCGAATGTAAGGCTTCCCAACATCTTCCCCAGAACCCCTCTCCTGGCTTCGTGCTGGGATCTGCATCCGGAGCCTCTCGATGGGTTTTAAAATCTTTGAATTTTATCTCAAGTTCGGCAAATTTTGTGTCCTTTAACCATGCTTTCAGTAAGATTTGACCATCTAATATACTGGGTTCGTGGCACAAGATGATTACTTTTAACTGGTCTATGGCCTTTTCAATATTGGTTTTGGGGTCTGCCAATCCTTCCACAATTATTCTTAATTCACTTGGTGACCATGGTCGATAAATAGGGACCGGAGCCCCCCCAGAGAGTGGACTGGGAAAAAGTCTTACTGGGTATGCAGATGATGATGGCTCCAGGGCAACGGGCTCTGGTCCACGGGTATGACTTCGTGTGCCCCCTGCTGGGCCGTCACGGTATTGATTCCCTTGTGACTGACTTATATTTCCTGCAGCCGCACCTGTATTGTTGGGAGCGGGTGTTACCCCGTTTCCCTGTACTCCGGCCCGAGGATCGTCTCCTCCTTGGCCTGGAGCACCCCCCGGGGATGGAACATACGGCGGTGGTCGATGGCTGTAGGGAGTCCAATCCTCATCCCAGTCCTCATCCTCATCCTTATCCCAACCCTCAGGAGCCCTAGGTGAGTGTGCCTTTGTCTCTTTAGCAACCATAACGGATGGGTGTTTGTTATGTCGAGGGCGATTCACCTGCTCTACCCGTTCATCCCCCTGCTTTCTCCCTCTAGTACACTGCTTGCTAACTCTTAGGCTCTTCTCGTGTCGTTCCTCAGCTTCCCTTTTCCAATCTCCAAACGCTGACCAATTCACTTTTTTTTTTCCTCTTCTACCTGGGTCTCTGTCTATAAGGCATTCTTCTAGACAGGTTATTCTCTCTAAATTGAATGAACCATCGGGTGGAAATGGCCTGTTTTCACCCTTAGTCCATTTTACCCATTCTCTTAGGTGGTCAATTGAAGACTGACCACAATTCTGGAGCATAAAATGGGCTGGGGTCCCTTTTGGTGGTGGTTTACTTGCTCCAGCCCCCATTCTGGATGATTTAAGATTTTTCCACAGTTTCTGATCTCACAATCCTTTCGGCCAACCGAGTTCTCTACGCCCACTTCTCCTGGCCGTTACGTGGCCTGAAAAGGCTCTTAATTCGGGCTCAGTCTGGGTGTGTGAGATATGTTGGCACGAACCAATCGTAGTTGATCAATCAGTTACTAATTCTTTTCCTAATCAATCCTTGTGTTTTTTTTTTCCCGAATCACAACTTTCCCTAGTGACTCTTCCCGTTTCTCTAATGGCAATGACTCACAAAGGTATTGCACCCAACAGTAATACAAGGACAACAAACAATATTCCCGTGAGTACACAAATCATAACCTCTAAACAAATTCTCAGTCTGCGTTGTACGCCACTACAGACCGAGTCCTTAACTTATCCTAATAAAAACTGATAAAACTTAAGGTTCCGTACCCAAACTCTTTGATCGATTGCGCTCTTTTTTTTTTTATAGTCTTATCACATAAGAACCCCTTCCGAATTAAAAAAACAATAAAAATCTTATCACATAAGAACCTTCGATCGATTAGCGCTTTCTTTTTTCTTTTTTTTTTAATAGTCTTATCACATAAGAACCCCTTCCGAATTAAAAACAATAAAAATCTTATCACATAAGAACCTGGAACCCTTTTCGATTGACTAGCGCTCCCTTACCTACTGAAACCTTCCCCGGGCTGTCTCGAGGTTTTTTCCAGAACCTGTTCTCTTCTGCTGGCGAGCTGAGAAAGAAATGGTTATAAAAACAAAATACCTTTAACTTTTAAATGCCGAGTCTTGTAGATGCAGTACCTCAGCTGTGGACAACAGATTACATCTGCGATTCAACAGTGAAGAAACCTCTTGTGAGCAAAGGCTCACCTTGTTTGGCCACCGAAGCCTTTCACTGGAGAGGCACTATGCCTGTATCCGTTTTACTCACAGAACAGAGAGTATGCATCTCGGTGGAACCTCCAATAACTGTCGAAATCTCGACCTCCGAAAAGAATGACTCCGACACTTACAGCTCCGGTAGAAGTTTCCTTTTTAATTTACTTGCTCGCAAGGGGTAGGTCACACTCAGTCAAGGGCTAAGTGAACACCTCCGAAATGGTTCAGTTTAACAAGATATTTATACAGTAAAACCAAAGTTCTGGCCTCTCCCTGTGTATTGCTCTGTCTCACAGTCAGTGAATACAGATAAAGAGTTAATTACTATATCCTGGTCCTGACATGGTATCCAGATATTTCCTTTTGTCAGGGTTATCAGAAAGCCAAACGGCCATTACTCCATGAGTCATAGGTAATGGGCTATCACCTGTCTTGTATTGTGTCAGGATTGTTTCAATTTCCTGGTCAGTTTATCTGTTTGCATCAAATGGATGAGGTCTCGGAAAGAGATAATGGCTAGAAGATAAGGGTGGGGTGACATGGAACTCCTGTAGTGTAGACAATAGGAGAGCACCATGGGGGGGGGGGTTACTTGTCTCAGCATGACTTGTCTCCTAGCTGTCTGATGGCCATTAGCCATCTAACAGCAGGTTTAGCTGTTTATGCAAGCTGACTGCTAAAATGCAGAAAGTTCTGGAAGGGCCAGGACTCCATTTTAATCAAAAGGCACACAAATACCGTATGGTATCAGCTTAGATAAAATACTTTCCACACTGGGTGGGATGCCGCAGTGCCAGCGGGAGCCAGAAATGGCGCTGTCTGGGGTATCGGGCTGCAGTGCCGGCAGGGGCCAGGAGTTGTGCTGTCCCGGGGTCTGGCTGCAATGCAGGTGGGGCAGTGGAGTGGCGCTGTCCGGGTGTCTGGCTGCAGTGTGGCGGGCTCAGGAGTGGCGCTGTCCCGGGTGCCTGGCTGCAATGCAGGCGGGGCAGTGGAGTGGCACTGTCCGGGTGTCTGGCTGCAGTGCCGGTGGATGCCGGGAATGGTGTTGTCCTGAGTCTCGGGCTGCAGGACTGGCGGGGCCCGGGAGTGGTGCTGTCCCAGGTGACTGGCTGCAGTGCCAATGGGGCCGGGAGTGACGCAGTCCCGTGTGTCGGGCTGCAGTGCCGGTGGGTCCCGGGAGGTGAGCTGTTCCGGGTTTTGGGCTGCAGTACCGGCAGGGGCTGGAAATGGCGTTGTCCGGTGTATCGGGCTGCAGTGCAGGCAGGGGCCAGGAGTGGCACTGTCCTGGGTGTCTGGCTGCAGTGCCGGCGGGGGCCAGGTGTGGCGCTGTACCGGGTGTCTCGATGCATTGCCGCCGGGGGTCGGGAGTGGCACTGTCCTGGGTGTCGGTCTGCAGTGCCGGCGGGGCCAGGGACTGACGCTGTACCGGGTGTCTGGCTGCAATGACGGTGGGGCCTGGGAGTGGCGCTGTCCTGGGTGAGATGCTGCAGTGCAGGTGGGGCCCAGGAGTGGCGCTGTCCGGGCTGTCAGGCTGCAGTACTGGCGGGGCTGGGAGTGGCGCTGTTCTGGGTATGATGCTGCAGTGCCAGCGGGACACGGGAGTGGCGCTGTACCAGGTGTCTGGCTGCAGTGCCGGCAGGGGCCGGGAGTGGCGCTGTCCCAGGTGTCATACTGCAGTGCCGGTGGGTCCCGGGAGTGGAACTTTCCCGGGTCTCGACCAGCAGTGCCGCCAGTGCCGAATTTAAGGAGCTAGGAGCTAAATTAAAAAGTTCGACCTCAAAAGTAGTAATCTCGGGATTGCTACCAGTGCCATGTGCTAGTCAGAGTAGGAATCGCAGGATAGCGCAGATGAATACGTGACTTGAGCAGTGGTGCAGCAGGGAGGGATTCAAATTCCTGGGTTATTGGAACCGGTTCTGGGGGAGGTGGGACCAGTACAAACCGGACGGTCTGCACCTAGGCAGGACCGGTACCAATGTCCTAGGGGGGAGTGTTTGCTAGTGCTGTTGGGGAGGAGTTAAACTAAAGTGGCAGGAGGATGGGAACCAATGCAGGGAGACAGAGGGAAACAAAAAGGAGACAAAAGCAAAAGACAGAAAGGAGATGAGTAAAAGTGGAGGGCAGAGAAACCCAAGGCAAAAAACAAAAAGGGCCACTGAATATAAAGGGGCTGCAGGAGGGGTCAAAACTAAAAATCATGGTTTAAAAACTAGGATTAAAACACTCTACCTAAATGCACGCAGCATTCGAAATAAAGTAAATGAGTTGACGGCACAAATCATTACAAATGGGTATGATTTGGTGGCCATTACAGAAACATGGTTGCAGGGTGGCCAAGACTGGGAATTAAACATACAGGGGTATCTGACGATTCGGAAAGATAGACAAGAAGGGAAAGGAGATGGGGTAGCTCTGTTAATAAAGGATGATATCAGGGCATTTGTGAGAGACGACATTGGCTCTAATGAACAAAATGTTGAATCATTGTGGGTGGAGATTAGAGATAGTAAGGGGAAAAAATCACTGGTGGGCATAGTTTATAGGCCCCCAAATAATAACTTCACGGTGGGGCGGGCAATAATCAAGGGAATAATGGAGGCATGTGAAAAAGGAACGGCAGTAGTCATGGGGGATTTTAACCTACATATCGATTGGTCAAATCAAATTGAACGGGGTAGCCTGGAGGAGGAATTCATAGAATGCATACGGGATTGTTTCTTAGAACAGTATGTTACAGAACCTACAAGGGAGCAAGCTATCTTAGATCTGGTCCTGTGTAATGAGACAGGAAAAATAAACGATCTCCTAGTAAAAGATCCTCTCGGAATGAGTGATCACAGTATGGTTGAATTTGTAATACAGATTGAGGGTGAGGAAGTTGTGTCAGAAACGAGCGTTCTATGCTTAAACAAAGGGGATGAGGGCAGAGTTGGCTAAAGTAGACTGGAAACACAGACTAAACGGTGGCACAATTGAGGAACAGTGGAGGACTTTTAAGGAGCTCTTTCATAGTGCGCAACAAAAATATATTCCAGTAAAAAAGAAGGGATAACCAGCCGTGGATAACCAAGGAAATAAAGGAGAGTATCAAATCAAAGACCAATGCGTATAAGGTGGCCAAGGTTAGTGGGAAACTAGAAGATTGGGAAAATTTTAAACAACAGCAAAGAACGACTAAAAAACCAATAAAGAAAGGAAAGATAGAATACGAAGGTAAACTTGCGCAAAACATAAAAACAGATAGTAAAAGCTTTTACAGATATATAAAACGGAAAAGAGTGACTAAAGTAAATGTTGGTCCCTTAGAAGATGAGAAGGGGGATTTAATAATGGGAAATGTGGAAATGGCTGAGATTTTAACAATTATTTTGCTTCGGTCTTCACAGTGGAAGACACAAAAACCATACCAAAGATTGCTGGTCATAGGAATGTGGGAAGGGAGGACCTTGAGATAATCACTATCACTAGGGGGGTAGTGCTGGACAGGCTAATGGGACTCAAGGTAGACAAGTCCCCTGGTCCTGATGAAATGCATCCCAGGATATTAAAAGAGATGGCGGAAGTTATAGCAGATGCATTCGTTATAATCTACCAAAATTCTCTGGACTCTGGGGAGGTACCAGCGGATTGGAAAGCAGCTAATGTAACACCTCTGTTTAAAAAAGGGGGCAGACAAAAGGCAGGTAACTATAGGCCGGTTAGTTTAACATCTGTAGTGGGGAAAATGCTTGAAACTATCATTAAGGAAGAAATAGCGGGACATCTAGATAGGAATAGTACAATCAAGCAGACGCAGCATGGATTTATGAAGGGGAAATCATGTTTAACTAATTTACTGGAATTCTTTGAGGTTATAACGAGCATGGTGGATAGAGGTGTACCGATGGATGTGGTGTACTTAGATTTCCAAAAGGCATTCGATAAAGTGCCACACAAAATGTTACTGCAGAAGATAGAGGTGTGCGGAGTCAGAGGAAATGTATTAGCATGGATAGAGAATTGGCTGGCGAACAGAAAGCAGAGAGTCAGGATAAATGTGTCCTTTTCGGGTTGGAAATCGGTGGTTAGTGGTGTGCCACAGGGATCAGTGCTGGGACCACAACTGTTTACAATATACATAGATGACCTGGAAGAGGGGACGGAGTGTAATGTAACAAAATTTTCAGATGACACAAAGATTAATGGGAAAGCGGGTTGTGTAGAGGACACAGAGAGGCTGCAAAGAGATTTAGATAGGTTAAGCGAATGGGCTAAGGTTTGGCAGATGGAATACAATGTCGGAAAGTGTGAGGTCATCCACCTTGGGAAAAAAAACAATAAAAGGGAATATTATTTGAATGGGGAGAAATTACAACATGCTGAGGTGCAGAGGGACCTGGGGGTCCTTGTGCATGAATCCCAAAAAGTTAGTTTGCAGGTGCAGCAGGTAATCAGGAAGGCGAATGGAATGTTGGCCTTCATTGCGAGAGGGATGGGGTACAAAAGCAGGGAGGTCCTGCTGCAACTGTATAGGGTATTGGTAAGGCCGCACCTGGAGTACTGCATGCAGTTTTGGTCACCCTACTTAAGGAAGGATATACTAGCTTTGGAGGGGGTACAGAGACGATTCACTAGGCTGATTCCAGAGATGAGGGGGTTACCTTATGATGATAGATTGAGTAGACTGGGTCTTTACTCATTGGAGTTCAGAAGGATGAGGGGTGATCTTATAGGAACATTTAAAATAATGAAAGGGATAAACAAGATAGAGGCGGGGAGGTTGTTTCCACTGGTCGGGGAGACTAGAACTAGGGGGCACAACCTCAAAATACGGGGAAGCCAATTTAAAACCGAGTTGAGAAGGAATTTTTTCTCCCAGAGGGTTGTGAATCTGTGGAATTCTCTGCCCAAGGAAGCAGTTGAGGCTAGCTCATTGAATGTATTCAAGTCACAGATAGATAGATTTTTAACCAATAAGGGAATTAAGGGTTATGGGGAGCGGGCGGGTAAGTGGAGCTGAGTCCAAGACCATATCAGCCATGATCTTATTGAATGGCGGAGCAGGCTCGAGGGGCTAGATGTCCTACTCCTGTTCCTAATTCTTATGTTCTTATTATGTTCTTATGGGAGTGGTGCTGACCCAGGTGTCCTGGTGCAGTACCAGCGGGGCCCGGGAATGGCGCTGCCCGGGTGTCTGGCTGCAGTGCCAGTGGGCCCCGGGAGTGGTGTTGTTCCGCATGCCTGGCTGCAGTGCTGGTGGGTCACGTAGTGGCGCAGTCCCGGGTGTTGCGCTGCAGTACCGGCATGGCCCGGGAGTGGTGCTGTCCTGGGTGTCGGCTGCAGTACTGGTGGGGGCCGGGAGTGGCGCTGTCCCAGGAGTCTGGTTGCTGCGTCAGCGGGGCCTGGGAGTGGCGCTGTTACAGGTGTGATGCTGCAGTGCCGGCGGGGCCCGGGAGTGGGGCTTTCCCGGGTGGGATGCTGAAGTGCTGGCAGGGCCCAGGAGTGGCGCTGTCCTGGGTCTCAGCCAGCAGTGCCGCCGGGGCCCGGGAATGGTGCTGTCCCGGGTGTTGGGCTGCAGTGCCAGTGGGGGCCGGGAATGGCGCTGTCCGGGGTGTTGGGCTGCAGTGTCGGTGGTGCCCGAGATTGGCGGTGTCACAGGTGTCTGGCTGCAGTGCCGGCGGGGCCCGGGGGTGGCGGTGTCCCGGGTGTCTGGCTGCAGTGCCGGCGGGGCCCGGGGGTGGCGCAGTCCCGGGTGTCAGTATGCAGTACCGGCGGGTCCCGGGAGTAGCGCTGTCCACGGTGTCAGGCTGCAGTACCGGCGGGGGCTGGGAGTAGCCCTGTCCCGGGTGTTGGGCTGCAGTGCTGGCGGGGATGGGAGTGGCGCTGTCCCAGGTTTCAGCTGCAGTGCCAGCAGTGGCCTGGAGTGGCGCTGTTTTGGGTGTTTGGCTGCAGTGCTCCGGGGCCCGGGAGTGGCGCTGTCCCGGGTGCCTGGCTGCAGAGCCGGTCGGGGCCGGGAATGGCGCAGTCTGGGGTGTCGGGCTGCAGTGCCGGCAGGGGCTGGGAGTGACGCTTTCCTGGGTGTCTGGCTGCAGTGCCGGTCGGGGCCGGGAATGGCGCAGTCCGGGGTGTCGGGCTGCAGTGCCGGCAGGGACTGGGAGCGACGCTTTCCTGGGTGTCTGGCTGCAGTGCCAGCGGGGTCCAGGAGTGGTGATGTCCTGCGTGCCTGGCTGCAGTGCTGGTGGGTCACGTAGTGGCGCTGTCCCGGGTGTGCTGCTGCAGTGCCTGCGGGGGCTGGGAGTGGCGCTGTCCCGGGTGTCGGGCTGCAGTGCCGGTGGGACCCGGGAGTTGCGCATCACTGGGTGTCTGGCTGCAGTGCCAGCGGGGGCCAGGAATGGCGCTGTCCTGGGTGTCTGGCTACAGTGCCGGCGGGGCCTGGGAGTGGCGCTGTCTGGTATGTCTGGTTGCAGTGTCGGCGGGGCCTGGGAGTGGCGCTGTCCCGTATGTCTGGTTGCAGTGTCGACGGGGCCTGGGAGTGGCGCTGTTCCAGGTGTCGGGCTGCAGAACTGGCGGGGCCTGGGAGTGGCGCTGTCCCGGGTGGGATGCTGCAGTGCCGGCGGGGGCCGGAAACGGTGCTGGCCGGGGTATCGGGCTGCAGTGTCGGCAGTGGCCAGGAGTGGCGCTGTCCCGGGTGTCTGGCTGCAATACCGGAGGGGCCCAGGAGTGGCACTGTCCCAGGTGCCTGGCTGCAGTGCAGGCGGAGCTCGGGAGTCACGTTGTCCAGGTGTCTGGCTGCAGTGCGGCAGGTGCCGGGAATGGCGCTGTCCGGGGTGTCTGGCTGCAGTGCCAGTGGGGCTGGGAGTGGTGCAGTTTCGGGTTTTGGGCTGCAGGACTGGCAGGACCCGGGAGTGATGCTGCCCCAGGTATCTGGCTGCAGTGTCGGCGGGGCCTGGGAGTGGCGCTGTCCCGGGTGTCGGGCTGCAGGACTGGCGGGGCCTGGGAGTGGCGCTGTTCCGGGTGTGATCCTGCAGTGCCGGCGGGCCCGGGAGTGGCGTTGTCCCGGGTATCGGGCTGCAGTGCCAGTGGGGGCCAGGAATGATGCTGTTCTGGGTGTCTGGCTGCAGTGCCGGCGGCGCCCGGGGGTGGCGCAGTCCCGGGTGTCTGGCTGCAGTGCCGGCAGGGCCCGGGATTAGCGCTGTCCCGTGTGTTGGTCTGCAGTACCGGCAGGGGCCAGGAGTGGTGCTGTCCCAGGTGTCTGGCTGCTCTGCCGGCCGGGCCCAGGAGTCGCGCTGTCCGGGTATCGGGCTGCAGTGCCGGCAGGGGCCAGGAGTGGTGCTGTCCCAGGTGTCTGGCTGCTGTGCCGGCCGGGCCCAGGAGTAGCGCTGTCCCAGGTATCGGGCTGCAGTGCCGGCAGGGGCCAGGAGTGGTGCGGTCCCAGGTGGGATGCCGCAGTGCAGGCGGGGGCCAGAAATGGCGCTGTCCGGGGTATCGGGCTGCAGTGCCGGCAGGGGCCAGGAGTGGCGCTGTCCTGGGTGTCTGGCTGCAGTGCAGGCGTGGCCCGGGAGTGGTGCTGTCCCGGGTGCCTGGCTGCAGTGCAGGCGGGGCCCGGGAGTGGCGCTGTCCAGGTGTCTGGCTGCAGTGCCGGCGGGTGCTGGAAGTGGCGCTGTCCCGGGTGTCTGGTTGTCGTGCCGGCGGGGGCCGGGAGTGGCGCTGTACCGGGTGTCTGGCTGAAGTGCTGACGGGGGCCGGGAGTGACGCTTTCTGGAGTGTTGGGCTGCAGTACCGGCAGGTCCCGGGAGTGGCGCTGTCCCATGTGTTGGGCTGCAGTGCCGGCAGGGGCTGGAAATGGTGCTGTCCGGTGTATCGGGCTGCAGTGCAGGCAGGGGCCAGGAGTGGCGCTGTCCCGCGTATCTGGCTGCAGGGCCAGCAGGGGCCAGGAGTGGCGCTGTCTTGGGTTCCTGGCTGCAGTGCAGGTGAGGCCCGGGAATGGCGCTGTCCCGGCTGTATGGTAGCAGTGCCAGCGGGAGCCGGAAGTCGCGCTGTCCTTGGTGTCCTGCTGCAGCACCGGCAGGGCCCGGGAGTGGCGCTGTACCGGGTGTCTGGCTGCAGTGCCGGTGAGGGCTGGGAGTGGCGCTGCCCCATGTGTCGGGCTGCAGTGCTGCCGGGGCTCGGGAGTGGCGCTGTCCCGGGTGTCGGGCTGCAGTGCCGGCAGGAGCTGGGAGTGGCGCTGACCTGGGTGTCTGGCTGAAGTGCCGACGGGGGTCGGGAGTGACGCTTTCTGGACTGTTGGGCTGCAGTACCCGTGGGTCAGGTAGTGGCGCTGTCCCGGATGTCGGGCTGCAGTACCTGCGGGGCCCCGGAGTTGTGCTGTCCCGGGTGTCGGGCTGCAGTACCGGTGGGACCCGGGAATGGCACTGTCCTGGTTGTCGGACTGCAGTGTCGGCGGGGCCCAGGAGTGGCACGGCCCGGGTGTCTGGCTGTAGTGCCGACGGGGGCCGGGAGTGGCACTTTCCAGAGTGTTGGGCTGCTGTACCGGTGGGTCAGGTAATGGCGCTGTCCAGGGTGTCATGCTGCAGTGCTGGCGGGGCCAGGGAGTGGCGCTGTCCTGGGTGTCTGGCTGCAGTGCCAGCGGGGCCCGTGAGTGATGCTGCCCCGGCTGTCTGGCTGCAGTGTCGGCGGGGCCTGGGAGTGACGCTGTCCCGGGTGTCGGGCTGCAGGACTAGCGGGGCCTGGGAGTGGCGCTGTTCTGGGTGTGATCCTGCAGTGCTGGCGGGGCCCGGGAGTGGCGCTGTCCCGGGTGTCGGGCTGCAGTGCCGGCAGGGCCTGGGAGTGGCGCTTTCCCTGGTGGGATGCTGCAGTGCCGGCAGAGCCCAGGAGTGGCGCAGTCCCGGGTCGCGGCCAGCATGACTGGCGTGGCCCGGGAGTGGCGCTTTCCCGGGTGGGATGCTGCAGTGCTGGCGGCGACCAGAAATGGTGCTGTCCGGGGTATCGGGCTGCAGTGCCGGCAGGGGCCAGGAGTGGTGCTGTCCCGGGTGCCTGGCTGCAGTGCCAATGGGGGCCAGGAATGACGCTGTCCTGGGTGTCTGGCTGCAGTGCCGGTGGTGCCCGGGAGTGGCGGTGTCCTGGGTGTCGGTCTGCAGTATCGGTAGGGCTGGGAGTGACGCTGTCCCGGGTGTCAGGCTGCAGTACTGGCGGGGCCGAGAGTGGCGATGTCCCGGGTGCCTGGCTACAGTGTAGGCGGGGCCCGGGAGTGGCGCTGTCCGGGTGTCTGGCTGCAGAGCCGGCGGGGCCCGGGAGTGGCGCGGTCCCGGATTTCGGGCTGCAGTACTGGCGGGGCCGAGAGTGGTGCTGTCCCGGGTGGGATGCTGCAGTGCCGGCGGGGACCAGAAATGGTGCTGTCCGGGGTATCGGGCTGCAGTGCCGGCAGGGGCCAGGAGTGGTGCTGTCCCAGGTGCCTGGCTGCAATGCCGGCGGGGGCTGGGAATGGCGCTGTCCTGGGTGACTGGCTGCAGTGCCAATGGGGCCGGGAGTGGCGCAGTCCCGTGTGTCAGGCTGCAGTGCCGGCGGGTCCCGGGAGGTGAGCTGTTCCGGGTGTTGGGCTGCAGTACCGGCAGGTCCCGGGAGTGGCGCTGTCCCATGTGTTGGGCTGCAGTGCCGGCAGGGGCTGGAAATGGCGCTGTCCGGTGTATCGGGCTACAGTGCAGGCAGGGTCCAGGAATGGCGCTGTCCCTCATGTCTGGCTGCAGTGCCGGCAGGGGCTGTGAGTGGCGCTGTCCTGGGTGTCTGGCTGCAGAGCCGGTGGGGGCCGGGAGTGTCGCTGTCCCGGGTGTCGGGCTACAGTGCCAGTGGGGGCCAGGAATGGCGCTGTCCTGGGTGTCTGGCTGCAGTGCCAGTGGGGCCTGGGAGTGGCACTTTCCCTGGTGTCGGGCTGCAGTGCCGGCAGGCACTGGGAATGCCGCTGTCCTGGGTGTCTGGCTGCAGTGCCGGCGGGGCTTGGGAGTGAAGCTGTCCCGGCTGTCGGGCTGCAGTGCCGGCGGGCGCTGGGAATGGCGCTTACCTGGATGTCTCGATGCAATGCCGGCGGGGCCTGGGAGTGGCGCTTTCCCTGATGTCCTGCTGCAGTACTGGCGGGGTCCGGGAGTGGCGCTGTCCCTAGTGTTGGACTGCAGTGCCGGCGGGTCCCGGGAGTGGCGCTGTCCCGGGTGCCTGGCTCAGGACCGGTGGGGCCCGGGAGTGGCGCTGTCCGGGTGTCAGGCTGCAGTGCTGGCGGGGTCTGTTGTGAGGCTGTCCCGGGTGTCGGGCTGCAGTACTAGCGGGGCCTGGGAGTGGCGCTGTCCTGGGTGGGATGCTGCAGTGCAGGTGGGGCCCAGGAGTGGCGCTGTCCCGGGTGTCGGGCTGCAGTACTGGCGGGGTCTAGGAGTGGCGCTGTTCTGGGTATGATGCTGCAGTGCCAGCAGGACCCGGGAGTGGCGCTGTACTGGGTGTCTGGCTGCAGTGCTGGCGGGGGCAGGGAGTGGCGCTGTCCTGGGCGTCTGGCTGCTATGCCGGCAGGGGCCGTGAGTGGCGCTGGCCCAGGTGTCGTGCTGTAGTGCCTGCGAGTCCCAGGAGTGGCGCTGTCCCGGATGTCGGGCTGCAGTGCCTGCGGGGGCCAGAAGTGGCGCTGTCCCGGGTGTCGGGCTGCAGTAGGGGCGGGGCCCGGGAGTGGCGCTGTCCCGAGTGTCGGGGTGTAGTACCGGTGGGGTCCGGGAGTGGCGCTGACCCGGGTGTCGTGCTGCAGTACTGGTGGGGGCCGGGAGTGGTGCTGTCCCAGGTGTTTGCCTGCAGTGCTGGCGGGGCCCGTGAGTGGCGCTGTACTGGGTGTGATGCTGCAGTTCCGGCGAGGGCCGGGAGTGGCGCTGTCCTGGGTGGGATGCTGCAGTGCAGGCGGTGCCCAGGAGTGGTGCTGTCCTGAGTCTCAGCCAGCAGTGCTGCATGGGCCCGGGAGTAGCACTGACCTGGGTGTTGGGCTGCAGTGCCAGTGGGGGCTGGGAATGACGCTGTCCGGGGTGTCAGGCTGCAGTGCCGGCAGGGGCTGGGAGTGGTGCTGTCCTGGGCGTCTGTCTGCAGTGCCGGCGGTGCCCGGGAGTGGCGCTGTCCTGGGTGTCTGTCTGCAGTGCAGACGGGGGCCGGGAGTGGCGCTGTCCCAGATGTCGGACTGCAGTGCCTGCGGGGGCCGGGCGTGGCGCTGTCCCGGGTGCCGGGCTGCAGTAGGGGCGGGGCCCGGGAGTGGCGCTGTCCCTGGTGTCTGGCTGCAGTGCCGGCGGGGTCTTGGAGTGACGCTTTCCCTGGTGTCCTGCTGCAGTACTGGCGGGGCCCGGGAGTGGCGCTGTCCTGAGTGTTGGACTGCGGTACTGGTGGGTCAGGTACTGGTGCAGTCCCGGATGTTGTGCTGCAGTACAGGTGAGGTCCGGCAGTATTGCTATGCTGGGTGTCGGGCTGCAGTACTGGTGGGGCCCGGGAGTGGCGCTCTCCCGGGTGTTGGGCTGCAGTGCCGGCGGGTCCCGGGAGTGGCGCTGTCCCGGGTGTCTGGCTCAGGACCGGTGGGGCCCGGGAGTGGCACTGTCCGGATGTCCTGCTGCAGTACCGACGGGGCCTGGGAGTGGCGCTGCCCTGTGTGTCTGGCTGCAGTGCCGGTCGGGGCCGGCAATGGCGCAGTCCGGGGTGTCGGGCTGCAGTGCCGGCGGGGCCCGAGAGTGAGGCTGTCCCGGGTGTTGGGCTGCAGTACTGGCGGGGACTGGGAGTGGCGCTGGCCCAGGTGTCGTGCTGCAGTGCCTGCAGGTCCCGGGAGTGGTGGTGTCCCGGATGTCGGGCTGCAGTGCCTGCAGGGGCCGGGAGTGGCGCTGTCCCGGGTGTCGGGCTGCAGTACCGGTGGGGCCAGGGAGTGGCGCTGACCCAGGTGTCGTGCTGCAGTACTGGTGGGGGCTGGGTGTGGTGCTGTCCCGGGTGTCAGGCGGCAGTACTAGCGGGGCCTGGGAGTGGCGCTGTCCTGGGTGGGATGCTGCAGTGCAGGCGGGGTCCAGGAGTGGTGCTGTCCCGGGTGTCGGGCTGCAGTACTGGCGGGGACTGGGAGTGGCGCTGTCCTGGGTGTTGGGCTGTAGTGCCAGTGGGGGCCAGGAATGACGCTGTCCGGGGTGTCAGGCTGCAGTGCCGGCAGGGGCTGGGAGTGGCGCTGTCCTGGGTGTCTGTCTGCAGTGCAGGCGGGGCCCAGGAGTGGCGCTGTCCCGGGTGTCGGGCTGCAGTACTGGCGGGGACTGGGAGTGGTGCTGTTCTGGGTATGTTGCTGCAGTGCCGGCGGGACCCGGGAGTGGCGCTGTACCGGGTGTCTGGCTGCAGTGCTGGCGGGGCCCAGGAGTGGTGCTGTCCCGGGTGTCGGGCTGCAGTACTGGCGGGGACTGGTAGTGGCGCTGTTCCGGGTATGATGAAGCAGTGCCGGCGGGACCCGGGAGTGGTGCCGTCCCGGGTGTCGGGCTGCAGTACTGGCGGGGACTGGGAGTGGCGCTGTTCTGGGTATGATGCTGCAGTGCCGGCGGGACCCGGGAGTGGCGCTGTACCGGGTGTCTGGCTGCAGTGCTGGCGGGGGCAGGGAGTGGCGCTGTCCCGGGCATCTGGCTGCCATGCCGGCAGGGGCCGGGAGCGGAGCTGGCCCAGGTATCGTGCTGCAGTGCCTGCAGGTCCCGGGAGTGGCGCTGTCCCGGGTGTCGGGCTGCAGTAGGGGCGGGGCCCAGGAGTGGCGCTGACCCGGGTGTCGTGCTGCAGTACTGGTGGGGGCCGGGTGTGGTGCTGTCCCAGGTGTTTGCCTGCAGTGCCGGCGGGGGCCGTGAGTGGCGCTGTACCGGGTGTGATGCTGCAGTGCAGGCGCGGTCCAGGAGTGGTGCTTTCCCGAGTCTCGGCCAGCAGTGCTGCCGGGGCCCGGGAGTGGCGCTGTTCTGGGTGTTGGGCTGCAGTGCCAGTGGGGGCCAGGAATGACGCTGTCCGGGGTGTCAGGCTGCAGTGCCGGCAGGGGCTGGGAGTGGTGCTGTCCTGGGTGTCTGTCTGCAGTGCCGGCGGTGCCCGGGAGTGGCGCTGTCCTGGGTGTCTGTCTGCAGTGCAGGCGGGGCCCAGGAGTGGTGCTGTCCCAGGTGTCGGGCTGCAGTACTGGCGGGGACTGGTAGTGGCGCTGTTCCGGGTATGATGAAGCAGTGCCGGCAGGACCCGGGAGTGGCGCTATACCGGGTGTCTGGCTGTAGTGCTGGCGGGGGCCGGGAGTGGCGCTGTCCTGGATATCGGGCTGCAGTACTGGTGGGGCCTGGGAGTGGTGCTGTTCCGGGTGTCTCGTTTCAGTGTCGGCACGGGCCAGGAGTGGCGCTGACCCAGGCGTCGTGCTGCAGTACTGGTGGGGGCCGGGAGTGGTGCTGTCCCGGTGTCTGGCTGCAGTGCCGGTGGGGCCAGGGAGTGATGCTGTACCGGGTGTGATGCTGAGTGCTGGCGGGGCCCGGGAGTGGCGCACTCCATGGTGTCTGGCTGCAGTACCGGCAGGGCCCGGGAGTGGCCTTGTCCCCGGTGTCTGGCTGCAGTGCCAGCGGGGACCCGGAGTAGCGCTGTCCCGGGAGTGGGGCTGCAGTACTGGCGGGGACTGGGAGTGGCGCTGTCACGGGTGTCTGGCTGCAGTGCCGGCGGGGCACGGAAGTGGCGCTGTCCCGGGTGTCGGGCTGCACTGCCGGCGGGCACCGGGAGTGGCGCTGTCCCGGGTGTCTGGCTGCAGTGCCGGCGGGGGCCGTGAATGGCGCTGATCCAGGTGTCTGGCTGCAGTGCCGGCAGGGCTCGGGAGTGTCGCTGTCCCGGGTGTTGGGCTGCAGTGCCGGCTGGCACTGGTAATGGCGCTGTCCTGGGTGTCTGGCTGCAGTGCCGGTGGGGCCTGGGAGTGGCGCTTTCCCTGGTGTCGGGCTGCAGTACTGGCGGGGCCCGGGAGTGACGCTGTCCTGAGTGTTGGACTGCAGTACCGGTGGGTCAGGTAGTGGTGCAGTCCCGGATGTTGGGCTGCAGTACAGCTGGGGCCCGGCAGTATTGCTATCCCGGGTGTCAGGCTGCAGTACCGTCGGGGCCCGGGAGTGGCGCTGTCCCTGGAGTTGGGCTGCATTTCCGGCGGGGCCCGGGAGTGGCGCTGTCCTGGTTGTCGGGCTGCAGTACCGGCAGGGGGCGTGCGTGGCACTGTCCCAGGTGCCTGGCTGCAGTGCTGGCCGGGCCCGGGAGTGGCGCTGTCCCGGGTGTCTGGCTGCAGTGCCGGCAGGGGCCGGGAGTGGCCTTGTCCCCGGTGTCTGGCTGCAGTGCCAGCGGGGACCCGGAGTAGCGCTGTCCCGGGAGTGGGGCTGCAGTACTGGCGGGGACTGGGAGTGGCGCTGTCACGGGTGTCTGGCTGCAGTGCCGGCGGGGCACGGAAGTGGCGCTGTCCTGGGTGTCGGGCTGCAGTGCCGGCGGGCACCGGGAGTGGCGCTGTCCCGGGTGTCTGGCTGCAGTGCCGGCGGGGGCCGTGAATGGCGCTGATCCAGGTGTCTGGCTGCAGTGCCAGCAGGGCTCGGGAGTGTCGCTGTCCCGGGTGTTGGGCTGCAGTGCCGGCTGGCACTGGTAATGGCGCTGTCCTGGGTGTCTGGCTGCAGTGCCGGTGGGGCCTTGGAGTGGCGCTTTCCCTGGTGTCGGGCTGCAGTACTGGCGGGGCCCGGGAGTGGCGCTGTCCTGAGTGTTGGACTGCAGTACCGGTGGGTCAGGTAGTGGTGCAGTCCCGGATGTTGGGCTGCAGTACAGCTGGGGCCCGGCAGTATTGCTATCCCGGGTGTCAGGCTGCAGTACCGTCGGGGCCCGGGAGTGGCGCTGTCCCTGGAGTTGGGCTGCATTTCCGGCGGGGCCCGGGTGTGGCGCTGTCCTGGTTGTCGGGCTGCAGTACCGGCAGGGGGCGTGCGTGGCACTGTCCCAGGTGCCTGGCTGCAGTGCTGGCCGGGCCCGGGAGTGGCGCTGTCCCGGGTGTCTGGCTGCAGTGCCGGCAGGGGCCGGGAGTGACGCTGACCCAGGTGTCGTGCTGCAGTACTGGTGGGGGCCGGGAGTGGTGCTGTCCCGGTGTCTGGCTGCAGTGCCGGTTGAGCCAGCGAGTGATGCTGTACCGGGTGTGATGCTGCTGTGCCGGCGGGGCCCTGGAGTGGTGCTGTTCCGGGTGTGATGCTGCAGTACCGGTGGGGGCCGTGAGTAGCGCTGTACCGGGTGTGATGCTGCAGTTCCGGCGGGGGCCGGGAGTGGTGATATCCCGGGTGCCTGGCTGCAGTGCCGGTGGGTCAGGTATTGGAAATATCCCGGGTGTTGGGCTGCAGTACCGGCGGGGGCCAGTCGTGGCGCTGTCCCAGGTGCCTGGCTGCAGTACTGGCGGGGCCTGGGAGTGGCGCTGTCCTGGGTCTCGGGCTGCAGTGCCAGCAGGGGCCGGGAATGGCACTGTACCGGGTGTTGGGCTGCAGTACCGGCAGGGGCTGTGAGTGGCGCTGTCCCTGGTGTCAGGCTGCAGTGCCGGCGGCGGCTGGGAGTGGCGCTGTCCTGGGTCTCGGGCTTCAGTACCGGCTGGGCCAGGGAGTGGCATTGTCCCGGGTGTCGGGCTGCAGTACTGGCTGGGCCAGGGTGTGGCGCTGTCCCGGGTGTCCTGCTGCAGTACCGGTGGGGGCTGGGATTGGCGCTCTCCTGGGTGTTGGGCTGCAGTGCCGGCGGGTCCCGGGAGTGGCACTGTCATGGGTGTCTGGCTCAGGATCGGTGTGGCCCGGGAGTGGCACTGTCCGGGTGTCCTGCTGCAGTGCCGGCGGGGCCTGGGAGTGATGCTGTACCAGGTGTCTGGCTGCAATGTCGGTGGGGCCTGAGAGTGGCGCTGTCCCAGGTGTTGGGCTGCAGTACGAGCGGGGACTGGGAATGGCGCTGTCCTGGGTGGGAAGCTGCAGTGCAGGCGGGGCCCAGGAGTGGCACTGTCCCGAGTCTCAGCCAGCAGTGCCGCTGGGGCCCGGGAGTGGTGGTGTCCCGGGTGTTGGGCTGCAGTGCCAGTGGGGGCCGGGAATGACGCTATCCGGTATGTCTGTCTGCAGTGCCAGCGGTGCCCGGGAGTGGCGCTGTCCTGGGTGTCTGGCTGCAGTGCAGGCATGGCCCAGGAGTGGCGCTGTTCCGGGTGTCGGGCTGCAGTACTAATGGGGCCTGGGAGTGGCGCTGTCCTGGGTGGGATGCTGCCGTGCAGGCGGGGCCCAGGAGTGGCGCTGTCCCGGGTGTCGGGCTGCAGTACTGGCGGGGACTGGGAGTGGCGCTGTTCTGGGTATGATGCTGCAGTGCCGGCAGGACCCGGGAGTGGCGCTGTACCGGGTGTCTGGCTGCAGTGCCAGCAGATGCCAGGAGTGGCGCTGGCCCAGGTGTCGGGCTGCAGTAGGGGCGGGGCCCGGGAGTGACACTGTCCCGGATGTCTGGCTGCAGTACCGGTGGGGCCCGGGAGTGGCGCTGTCCCGGGTGTCGGGCTGCAGTACTGGCGGGGACTGGAAGTGGCGCTGTTCCGGGTGTCGGGCTGCAGTAGGGGCGGGGCCCGGGAGTGGCACTGTCCCGGATGTCTGGCTGCCATACCGGTGGGGCCCGGGAGTGGCGCTGTCCCGGATGTTGGGCTGCAGTACTAGTGGGGCCTGGGAATGGCGCTGTTCCGGGTGTCGGGCTGCAGTACTGGTGGGGACTGGAAGTGGCGCTGTCCTGGGTGGGATGCTGCAGTGCAGGCGTGGCCCAGGAGTGGCGCTGTCCCGGGTGTCGGGCTGCAGTGCCGGCGGAACCCGGGAGTGGTGGTGTACCGGGTGTCTGGCTGCAGTGCCGGCAGGGGCCAGGAGTGGCGCTGGCCCGGGTGTCGGGCTGCAGTAGGGGCGGGGCCCGGGAGTGGCGCTGTCCCGGATGTCTGGATGCCATACCGGTGGGGCCCGGGAGTGGCGCTGTCCCGGGTGTCTGGCTTCAGTGTCGGCGCGGGCCGGGAGTGGCACTGACCCGGGTGTCGTGCTGCATACTGGTGGGGCCAGGAGTGGTGCTGTCCCAGTGTCTGGCTGTAGTGCCGGTGGGTCCTGGGTGTGATGCTGAAGTGCCGGCGGGGCCCGGGAGTGGTGCTGTCCCGGGTGTCTGCGTGCAGTGCCGGCAGGGGCCGTGAGTGGCGCTGTACCGGATGTGATGCTGCAGTGCCGGCGAAGGCCGGGCGTGGCGCTGTCCCGGGTGTCGGGCTGCAGTGCCGGTGGTCCCTGGAATGGCGCTGTCCGGGGCGTCAGGCTGCAGTGCCGGCAGGGCCCGGGAGTGGCACTGTACCGGGTGTCTGGCCGCAGTACCGGCGTGGCGCTGTCCCCGATGTCTGGCTGCAGTGCCAGCGGGGGCCGGGAGTTGCGTTGTCGCAGGTGTCTGTCTGCAGTGACAGCATGGGCCGGTAGTGGTGCTGTCGCGGGTGTCTGGCTGCAGTACCGGCAGGGACCGGGAGTGGAGCTCCTCACGGAGTGGGGCTGCAGTACCAGCGGGGGCTGGGAGTGGCAATGTCACGGGTGTCTAGCTGCAGTGCCGGCGGGGATCGGGAGTGGCGCTGTCCTGGGTCTCGGGCTGCAGTGCCGGTCGGGGCCGGCAATGGCGCAGTCCAGGGTGTCGGGCTGCAGTGCCGGCGGGGCCCGGGAGTGACGCTGTACCGGGTGTCTGGCTGCAATGTCGGCGGGCCCTGAGAGTGGCGCTGTCCTGGGTCTCGGGCTGCAGTGCCAGCAGGGGTCGGGAGTGGCACTGTCCTGGATCTCGGGCTTCAGTACCAGCTGGGCCAGGGAGTGGCAATGTCTGACTGCAGTGCCGGCGGTGCCCGGGTTCGTGGCGCTGTCCCAGGTGTCGGGCTGCAGTACTGGTGGGGACTGGGTGTGGCGCTGTTCCGGGTGTCGGGCTGCAGTACCAGCTGGGCCAGGGTGTGGCGCTATCCCGGGTGTCCTGCTGCAGTACCGGCGGGGGCCGGGAGTGGCGCTGCCCTGTGTGTCTGGCTGCAGTGCCGGTCGGGGCCGGCAATGGCGCAGTCCAGGGTGTCGGGCTGCATTGCCGGCGGGGCCCGGGAGTGACGCTGTACCGGGTGTCTGGCTGCAATGTCGGCGGGGCCTGGGATTGGCGTTATCCCGGGTGTCGGGCTGCAGTACTAGCGGGGCCTGGGAGTGGCGCTGTCCTGGATGGGATGCTGCAGTGCAGGCGGGGCCCAGGAATGGCGCTGTCCCGAGTCTCGGCCAGCAGTGCCGCCGGGGCCCAGGAGTGGCGCGGTCCCGGGTGTTGGGCTGCAGTGCCAGTGGGGGCTGGGAATGACGCTGTCTGTCCGGCAGGGCTGGGAGTGGTGCTGTGCTGGGTGTCTGTTTGCAGTGGCGACGGGGCCCGGGAGTGGCGCTGTTCCGGGTGTCGGGCTGCAGTACTGGTGGGGACTGGGAGTGGCGCTGTTCCGGGTGTCGGGCTGCAGTACTAGCGGGGCCTGGGAGTGGCGCTGTCCTGTGTGGGATGTTGCAGTGCAGGCGGGGCCCAGGAGTGGCGCTGTCCTGGGTGGGATGTTGCAGTGCAGGCGGGGCCCAGGAGTGGCGCTGTCCCGCGTGTCGGGCTGCAGTACTGGCGGAGACTGGGAGTGGCGCTGTTCCGTGTATGATGCTGCAGTGCCGGCGGGACCCGGGAGTGGCGCTGTACCGGGTGTCTGGCTGCAGTGCTGGCGGGGGCCGGGAGTGGCGCTGTCCCGGGTGTCTGTCTGCAGTACTGGCTGGTCCCGGGTGTGGCACTGTCCCGGATGTCGGGCTGCAGTGCTGGCGGGGGCCGGGAGTGGCGCTGTCCCGGGTGTCTGTCTGCAGTACTGGCTGGTCCCGGTTGTGCCGCTGTCCCGGGTGTCGTGCTGCAGTACTGGCGGGTCCCGGGTGTGGCGCTGTCCCGGATGTCGGGCTGCAGTGCCTGTGGGGGCCGGGAGTGGCGCTGTCCCCGGTGTCTGGCTGCAGTGCAGGCGGTGGCCGGGAGTGGCGCTGTCCACGGTGTCTGGCTGCAGTGCCAGCGGGGGCCGGGAGTGGCGCTGTTCCGGGTGTCTGACTGCAGTGCCGGCGTGGCCCGGGAGTGGCGCTGTCCAGGGTGTCTGGCTGCAGTGACGGCGGGGGCCGGGAGTGGCGCTGTCCCGGGTGTCCTGCTGCAGTACCGGTGGGGGCTGGGATTGGCGCTCTCCTGGGTGTTGGGCTGCAGTGCCGGCGGGTCCCGGGAGTGGCACTGTCATGGGTGTCTGGCTCACGATCGGTGTGGCCCGGGAGTGGCGCTGACCGGGTGTCCTGCTGCAGTGCCGGCGGGGCCTGGGAGTGATGCTGTACCAGGTGTCTGGCTGCAATGTCGGTGGGGCCTGAGAGTGGCGCTGTCCCAGGTGTTGGGCTGCAGTACGAGCGGGGACTGGGAATGGCGCTGCCCTGGGTGGGATGCTGCAGTGCAGGTGGGGCCCAGGAGTGGCACTGTCCCGAGTCTCAGCCAGCAGTGCCGCTGGGGCCCGAGAGTGGTGGTGTCCCGGGTGTTGTGCTGCAGTGCCAGTGGGGGCCGGGAATGACGCTATCCGGTATGTCTGTCTGCAGTGCCAGCGGTGCCCAGGAGTGGCGCTGTCCTGGGTGTCTGTCTGCAGTGCAGGCATGGCCCAGGAGTGGCGCTGTTCCGGGTGTCGGGCTGCAGTACTAATGGGGCCTGGGAGTGGCGCTGTCCTGGGTGGGATGCTGCCGTGCAGGCGGGGCCCAGGAGTGGCGCTGTCCCGGGTGTCGGGCTGCAGTACTGGCGGGGACTGGGAGTGGCGCTGTTCTGGGTATGATGCTGCAGTGCCGGCAGGACCCGGGAGTGGCGCTGTACCGGGTGTCTGGCTGCAGTGCCAGCAGATGCCAGGAGTGGCGCTGGCCCAGGTGTCGGGCTGCAGTAGGGGCGGGGCCCGGGAGTGACACTGTCCCGGATGTCTGGCTGCAGTACCGGTGGGGCCCGGGAGTGGCGCTGTTCCGGGTGTCGGGCTGCAGTACTGGCGGGGACTGGAAGTGGCGCTGTTCCGGGTGTCGGGCTGCAGTAGGGGCGGGGCCCGGGAGTGGCACTGTCCCGGATGTCTGGCTGCCATACCGGTGGGGCCCGGGAGTGGCGCTGTCCCGGATGTCGGGCTGCAGTACTGGTGGGGACTGGAAGTGGCGCTGTCCTGGGTGGGATGCTGCAGTGCAGGCGTGGCCCAGGAGTGGCGCTGTCCCGGGTGTCGGGCTGCAGTGCCGGCGGAACCCGGGAGTGGTGCTGTACCGGGTGTCTGGCTGCAGTGCCGGCAGGGGCCAGGAGTGGCGCTGGCCCGGGTGTCGGGCTGCAGTAGGGGCGGGGCCCGGGAGTGGCGCTGTCCCGGATGTCTGGCTGCCATACCGGTGGGGCCCGGGAGTGGCGCTGTCCCGGGTGTCTGGCTTCAGTGTCGGCGCGGGCCGGGAGTGGCACTGACCCGGGTGTCGTGCTGCATACTGGTGGGGCCAGGAGTGGTGCTGTCCCAGTGTCTGGCTGCAGTGCCGGTGGGTCCTGGGTGTGATGCTGAAGTGCCGGCGGGGCCCGGGAGTGGTGCTGTCCCGGGTGTCTGCCTGCAGTGCCGGCAGGGGCCGTGAGTGGCGCTGTACCGGATGTGATGCTGCAGTGCCGGCGAAGGCCGGGCGTGGCGCTGTCCCGGGTGTCGGGCTGCAGTGCCGGTGGTGCCTGGAATGGCGCTGTCCGGGGTGTCAGTCTGCAGTGCCGGCAGGGCCCGGGAGTGGCACTGTACCGGGTGTCTGGCCGCAGTACCGGCGTGGCCCAGGAGTGGCGCTGTCCCCGATGTCTGGCTGCAGTGCCAGCGGGGGCCGGGAGTTGCGTTGTCGCAGGTGTCTGTCTGCAGTGACAGCATGGGCAGGTAGTGGTGCTGTCGCGGGTGTCTGGCTGCAGTACCGGCAGGGACCGGGAGTGGAGCTCCTCACGGAGTGGGGCTGCAGTACCAGCGGGGGCTGGGAGTGGCAATGTCACGGGTGTCTAGCTGCAGTGCCGGCGGGGCACGGGAGTGGCGCTGTCCTGGGTCTCGGGCTGCAGTGCAGGTCGGGGCCGGCAATGGCGCAGTCCAGGGTGTTGGGCTGCAGTGCCGGCGGGGCCCGGGAGTGACGCTGTACCGGGTGTCTGGCTGCAATGTCGGCGGGGCCCGAGAGTGGCGCTGTCCTGGGTCTCGGGCTGCAGTGCCAGCAGGGGTCGGGAGTGGCACTGTCCTGGATCTCGGGCTTCAGTACCAGCTGGGCCAGGGAGTGGCAATGTCTGACTGCAGTGCCGGCGGTGCCCGGGTTAGTGGCGCTGTCCCAGGTGTCGGGCTGCAGTACTGGTGGGGACTGGGTGTGGCGCTGTTCCGGGTGTCGGGCTGCAGTACCAGCTGGGCCAGGGTGTGGCGCTATCCCGGGTGTCCTGCTGCAGTACCGGCGGGGGCCGGGTGTGGCGCTGCCCTGTGTGTCTGGCTGCAGTGCCGGTCGGGGCCGGCAATGGCGCAGTCCAGGGTGTCGGGCTGCAGTGCCGGCGGGGCCCGGGAGTGACGCTGTACCGGGTGTCTGGCTGCAATGTCGGCGGGGCCTGGGATTGGCGTTATCCCGGGTGTCGGGCTGCAGTACTAGCGGGGCCTGGGAGTGGCGCTGTCCTGGATGGGATGCTGCAGTGCAGGCGGGGCCCAGGAATGGCGCTGTCCCGAGTCTCGGCCAGCAGTGCCGCCGGGGCCCAGGAGTGGCGCGGTCCCGGGTGTTGGGCTGCAGTGCCAGTGGGGGCTGGGAATGACGCTGTCTGTCCGGCAGGGGCTGGGAGTGGTGCTGTGCTGGGTGTCTGTCTGCAGTGCCGGCAGTGCCCGGGAGTGGCGCGGTCCCGGGTGTTGGGCTGCAGTGCCAGTGGGGGCTGGGAATGACGCTGTCTGTCCGGCAGGGCTGGGAGTGGTGCTGTGCTGGGTGTCTGTTTGCAGTGGCGACGGGGCCCGGGAGTGGCGCTGTTCCGGGTGTCGGGCTGCAGTACTGGTGGGGACTGGGAGTGGCGCTGTTCCGGGTGTCGGGCTGCAGTACTAGCGGGGCCTGGGAGTGGCGCTGTCCTGTGTGGGATGTTGCAGTGCAGGCGGGGCCCAGGAGTGGCGCTGTCCTGGGTGGGATGTTGCAGTGCAGGCGGGGCCCAGGAGTGGCGCTGTCCCGCGTGTCGGGCTGTAGTACTGGCGGAGACTGGGAGTGGCGCTGTTCCGGGTATGATGCTGCAGTGCCGGCGGGACCCGGGAGTGGCGCTGTACCGGGTGTCTGGCTGCAGTGCTGGCGGGGGCCGGCAGTGGCGCTGTCCCGGGTGTCTGTCTGCAGTACTGGCTGGTCCCGGGTGTGGCGCTGTCCCGGATGTCGGGCTGCAGTGCTGGCGGGGGCCGGGAGTGGCGCTGTCCCGGGTGTCTGTCTGCAGTACTGGCTGGTCCCGGTTGTGCCGCTGTCCCGGGTGTCGTGCTGCAGTACTGGCGGGTCCCGGGTGTGGCGCTGTCCCGGATGTCGGGCTGCAGTGCAGGCGGGGGCCGGGAGTGGCGCTGTCCACGGTGTCTGGCTGCAGTGCCGGCGGGGGCCGGGAGTGGCGCTGTCCCGGGTGTCTGACTGCAGTGCCGGCGTGGCCCGGGAGTGGCGCTGTCCAGGGTGTCAGGCTGCAGTGACGGCGGGGGCCGGGAGTGGCGCTGTCCAGGGTGTCTGACTGCAGTGCCGGCGTGGCCCGGGAGTGGCGCTGTCCAGGGTGTCTGGCTGCAGTGACGGCGGGGGCCGGGAGTGGCGCTGTCCCGGGAGGTGCCGCCTCCTCTTTCCGGTGGGCGCCGCGCTGCTCGGCTGCTTGGTGCCGCGTGTCCCGGTGTGAGTGCGAGAAATGCCGGCCAGACTCAGCTGCCAGCTCGTGGACCCTGAGCTTAGTATGGAGGCAGAGCCCGAGTGCAGAAAGGCGCACAAAAAAAGCAAGGTGAGGGCGGTGGGGCTCCAGAGTACAGGCCGCGGCTGGACCTGGGCCTAGTGCCTGGGTGTAGCTTCCGGCTCGGGGTAGCCCTCGGGATCCTGTCGCTGTGCCTGGGCGAGGGAACAGGCTCTTAATCCGGGCGGTGAGAGGCTGTGGACTCGGGGCCTGGGGGAGAGATGCGGCGGGCCCGGGTCCCGGGGGAGAGAGGCGGCGGGCCCGGGGCCTGGGGGAGAGAGGCGGCGGGCCCGAGGGAGAGAGGCGGCCGGCGGGCCCGGGGGAGAGAGGCGGCGGCGGCGGCGGCGGGCCCGGGGGAGAGAGGCGGCGGCGGCGGGCCCGCCCGGTACTCGCTCAGTTTTGTGTTGACAGTGAGAATGTTTGGGGCCACGTTGCTACATTTCAACCATTCCTGTTTTAATTGCAGAAAAGTAAAGATAAAAAGAGGAAACATTCCGAAGGAAGCGGCACCTCTTCTAAAAAGTCAAAACACAGGCGAAATGGCGAATTGGGAGAACATCACCAATCCTCAGATGAAAGTGACCTGAAGCCTCCAAAATCCAAAAAGCACAAGACCGAGACTAACGATGGTGACGAGAAGGCTGTAAGAAAAAGTAAAAAAGAAAAAAATGGATTGTTAAAAGAGTCAAAATATGAACCCACCCTACCTTCCAGTGATGACTCCAGCCAGTACTCGGAGGGTGAAATAGAGGAGGTAAGAATGTGAAATTGGGAGTATTTCAGAGAGTGCAATCATCCCTGCATTTGGAGGTGAACGTTTTGAGCAGTGCTGTCTCCCTCCCTGTGTAACACCATCGTTTTCCTCTTGCCCATTTCCTGTCAGTAACTGTTAACCTGTGAGCAGAGAATGCTTTCTATGTTGCAGGTGGCGATTGTCCCAACTCCCGGTTTACCTCGGGGTGATGGCTGTGCCAGAATGACCTGGGTGTGTGGAGAACGGCTTTGTTCAAACAGTCATAAGAACATAAGAAATAGAAACAGGAGTAGGCCATACGGCCCCTCGAGCCTGCTCCGCCATTCAATAAGATCATGGCTGATTTCCCCGCTTGCTCCCCATAACCCCTTATTCCCTTAGCGCTCAAGAAACTGAATAAATTTAAGACAGAAATAGACAATATCCCAGCTTCCACAGCTCTCCGAGGCAGCAAATTCCACAGATTTACAACCCTCGGAAGAAATTCCTCCTCATCTGTTTTAAATGGGCGGCCCCTTATTCTAAGATTATGCCCTCTAGATCTAGTCTCCCTCATTAGTGGAAACATCCTCTCTGCATCCACCTTGTCAAGCCCCCTCATAATCTTATACGTTTTGATAAGATCACCCCTCATTCTTCTGAACTCCAATGAGTAGAGGCTCAACCTACTCAAACTTTCCTCCTGTCAACCCTATCATCTCTGGAATCAACCTAGTGAACCTTCTCTGAACTGCCTCCAAAGCAAGTATATCCTTTCGTAAATATGGAAACCAAAACTGCACACAGTATTCCAGGTGTGGCCTCACCAATACCTTATATAGCTGTAGCAAGACTTCCCTGCTTTTATTCTCCATCCCCTTTGCAATTGATGATCTTTCTATACTGTATGTGCCTGTGTTAAGATGAAGCGGCAAAGTATGTTTTAATATTTTAAACAGCAATGGTGAAATACATCTAGTGCTTCTAATGTTTTATAGGAGCTAACCCCCGAACAGAAGGAAGGAGCTTTTTCAAACTTCAGAATCTCTCAAGAGACTATTGAACTGCTGAAGGGTATGTATGTAATGCATTGGTTGTAATTCACCAAAATTCCCTGGATTCTGCGCGCTCCCAACAGATTGGAAAACCGCAAATGTAACATCCCTATTTAAAAAAGGAGGCAGACAAAAAGCAGGATACTATAGACCAATTAGCCTAACATCTGTGGTTGGGAAAATGCTGGAGTCCATTTTTAAGGAAGTAGTAGCGGGACATTTGGAAAAGCATGATTCAATCAAGCAGAGTCAGCATGGTTTTATGAAAGGGAAATGATGTTTGACAAATTTGCTGGAGGTCTTTGAGGATGTAACAAGCAGGGTGGATAAGGGGGAACCAGTGGATGCGGTGTATTTGGATTTCCAGAAGGCATTCAATAAAGTGTCACATAAGAGGTTACTGCACAAGATAAAAGCTCACGGGGTTGAGGGTAATATATTAGCATGCATAGCGGATTGGCTAACTAACAGAAAACAAAGTTGGGATAAATGGGTCATTTTACGGTTGGCAAACAGTGGCTAGTGGGGTGCCGCAGGGATCGGTGCTGGGTCCTCAACTATTTATAATCTATATTAATGACTTGGATGAAGGGACCGAGTGTAATGTAGCCAAGTTGCTGATACAAAGATGGGTGGGAGAGCAAATTGTGAGGAGGACACACAAAATCTGCAAAGGAATATAGACAGGCTAAGTGAGTAGGCAAACATTTGGCAGATGGAGTATAATATGGGAAAATGTGAGGTTATCCACTTTGGCAGAAATAATAAAAAATAAAATTATAATTTAAATAAAGAAAAATTGCAAAGTGCAGCAGTGCAGAGATCTGGGGGTCCTTGTGCATGAAACACAAAAAGTGAGTATGCAGGTACAGCAAGTAATCAGGAAGGCAAATGGAATGTTGGCCTTTATTGCAAGGGGGATAGAGTATAAAAGCAGAGAAGTCCTGCTACAGTTGTACAGGGTATTAATAAGGCCATACCTGGAGTACTGTGTACAGTTTTTAAGGAAGGATATACTTGCATTGAAGGCTATTCAGAGAAGGTTCACTAGGTTGGTTCCGGAGATGAGGTGATTAAGATGAGGATAGGTTGAGCCTATACACATTGGAGTTCAGAAGAATGAGGTGATCTTATTGAAACTTATAAGATAATGAAGGGGCTTGACAAGGTGGATGCAAAGAGGATATTTCCACTCATAGGAGAAACTAAAACTAGGGGACATAGTCTTAGAATAAGGGGCCACCCATTTAAAACTGAGCTGAGGAGAAATTTCTTCTTTAAGCGTTGTAAATCAATGGAATTCTCTGCCCCAGAGAGCTATGGAGGCTGGGTCATTGAATATATTTAAGGCAGAGATAGACAGATATTTGAGGGATAAGAGAGTAAAGGGTTATGGGGAGCGGGCAGAAAAGTGGAGCTGAAGCCATGATCTTATTGAATGGCGGAGCAGGGTCGAGGGGTTAAATGGCCTACACCTGCTTCTATTTCTTACGTTTTCTGTTTGTGTTGACTTCCCTTGGAAATTGGTAGTTTGTGATGTCACTGAATGTTTTCATTATCTTGTGGTCTCTTGTCCAAGCCTTTCAATTTCATGGCCACGAACCAGTGGCTATTTATTTGATGCTGCTTATATGCATGTGATATGTTTATTTTGTGCTTTGCCATCACCTCCAGCTCCAGCAGTTTCTGCTGTGCTGTTTGAAATCCCTGTGCTTGGTGCCAGTGCCATAGACTGATTCTGAAACCTTGATGTACATTCGAAGCTCGGCCTCTTCTCCGGGGTCGGGTCTCTCTCCAACATTCAACAGTGAGTGTACGCAACCTATTCACTGATCGGGGTATGGTAGCTGAGCTCAGCCCTGTCTTTGCCCGATATCTGCCTTTTCCATCACCGATCACTGGCTGTCGGGACCAGGAACCCTGGTGGCAGCGTGACTGGGATCAGTTAACGGCACAGGTTGGGGAATGAGCATCGGGCCTTTTGGTCAGCTGGATGTGTTTTACACCAGGCATTGCCTTTAACCAATAGGCCAGTGGATAGCTTGTTCCCGATTCCTGATAATTCAGAACCGGGAAGGAACATTATGGTTGTAGCGTATGTAGTTTTTACAAAAGAGTAATTACCAATGTAAATTGGGTATTGTGCCGCAAATCCTCAAGTCCTATTTTTCTGACGGGTGATGCTATTTTTAAAGACTTGTCACTGAGATAAACTGTAGCAGGGCAGCGATGTAGGACAGGGGTGTCTAATCTTTCACCTCTGAGGACCTCATAAGCGCGTGACCTGGAGTCTTGGCCAGTTCTTTTGCACGTCTCGAGCAATGTTCCCTCTGGGAAAGGCCCCATGCAGGCTGCTCACCAGCTATTACATTGTAAAGACTACGAATGAGCAAAACTTTAAAGGGACCACGCATTAAAAGAAACGGGCTGCACAGAATAAAGCGCAGCTCACGGAACGTTGCTCTTAAGTTGCCGACACTGACAGATCTTGGTGTTGTGATTTAGGAAACATTATAGGTAGAGTTCTAAACAAAGGCTGCAGGACTCTGGTGCCAATTGTCTATATACATCCTGTACATATTCAAGTCTTATAATGGGAGATTTTAATTTTCACATGGACTGGGAGAAGCTGAACAGCTCAAGTCAAATCATATAATGATGCAGCCCATCCTGCCTGTGTTGTCTCTTTGAAAGAGCTATGCAATTAGCCCCACTCTTTCCCCTAGCCCTGCAAATTTTTTCATTTTAAGTATTTATTCAATTCCCTTTTGAAAGTCACTATTGAATCTGCCTCCACCGCCCTTTCAGACAGTGCATTCCAGATCATCATAACTCGCTGCGCATTTCTTTTCCCTTGTCCATATCGCCTCTGGTTCTTTTGGCAATTATGTTAAATCTCTGTCCTCTGGTTACTGACCCGTCTGCCACTGGAAACAGATTCTCCTTAGTTACACGCAAAACTCTTCATAATTTTGAACACCTCTTAAATTTCCCCTTCAACTTCTCTACTCTAAGGACAACAAACCCAGCTTCTCCAGTTGAAGTACCTTGTCCCTGGTACAACTCTAGTCAATCTCTTTTGCACCCTCTCAAAGGCCTTGACATCCTTCCCAAAGTCCGGTGCCTAGAATTGGACACAGTACTCCAGCTGGGGGCTAACCAGTGTTTTGTATCGATGCGTTTATTTGTACTAACCGAAAGGCAGCAGTTTCTCTGATTGGCTCTCCATTATCACATGATTTATTGCTATTGGGAGGATAAGCCATACCATGAAGTTCCTCTGGAATGTGTAACTGGAACTGCCCAGCCCAAGTTCTGATTCTTTCCAAATTGTAATTCGATCCATTTTGACTTCAGAAGCCAGATCGATCTCCCCAAAAGCCAAGTTCCAGCAAATGCATCCCTCCTCCAGCTGAAGACCCTTACACCAGCGCAAGTGCTGCATGCCCCAGCACGTGCTGCCTCCCTCAGCCAAGTTCCAGCCAAAGTCTCTTACCCCAGCGCAAGTGCATCCATCCCCCAGCTGAAGACCCTTACCCAATCGCAAATGCATGACCTTACACCCTTGCCCCACACACAGACCATAGATGGGGTGTTATGTGTGGATTGTTAACAGGTTTATTAGGTATAAAGTGAATAGTGACAGTGTCGTAACTTTCTGCTCTCTCCCTGTCTCTCTCTTCCCGTGTCGCCCCTGCGCTTGCCACAACCCCCCCCCCCCCCCCTTTTCCAGGTGCCCCCCCCCCCCCCCCCCCAGGTACAATTCCCACCTCCAGGTGCTCTCTCCCCACCCACCACTGCCCAGGCTCCCTATCCCCATGTTCTTCCCCCCCCTCCCCTGTTTTTTTCTCTCCCTGTGTCTCTGTCTTCTCCCCCTACCACCACCAGGCTCTCTCCCCGTGTCTCAAACCCCCCCACCCCCCCCCGCGTCTGTGTGTCTCTCTCTCTCTCCCCTCGTGCTGTCCCTCTCTCCTCCCCCCCCCCCCCCCCCCCCCCCCCCCCCCCCCTCAGGTGCTCTCCACCCACCGCCCAGGTTCCCACTCCCCGTGTCTCTTCTTCTCTCCCCCCTCCCCTTTGCTGGCTGTCCCTCCCAGTGTATCTCTCTCCTTCGCCCCGCCCCCCCCCCCCCCCCCAGAGGCAACTTGGTATTGGCTGGGGATTGCATGCGCAGAAAAGGGTTAGTGGGAATTGCTCTATGGGGGGGGGAGGAGAAGAAAGAGAGAGATATACACCGGATTGGGGGGGGGGGGGGGGGGGGGCCCAGATGCATGCACAGAAGGGAGACTATATAGGATTAGCATAACTTCCTTTTGTATTCTATATCTTCAGGATTTTGAACACCTCTATGAAAACAACCCCAGTCATTCATCCCTGGTACCATTCTAGTAAATCTCCGTACCCGATCTAAGACCTTGGTGCCCAGAATTGGCCACAATACTCCAGCTGGGGCCTAACCAGTGTTTTATAAAGGTTTCGCATAATCTTGCTTTTGTGCTCCATGTCGCTATTTATAAAGCCAAGGATCCTGTATGCCTTTTTTTATAGTCTTCTCAACTTATTCTGCCACCTTCAAAGAGTTGAGTACGTACAACCCCAGGTCTTTGTTCCTGCACGCCCTTTAAATGTGTACCATTTGGATTATATTGTCTCTCCTTGTTATTACCAGCATTAATCACTTCACATTTTTCTGCATTAAATTTCATCTGCCATGTGTCTGTCCATTTCACCCGTCTGTCTATATCCTTCTGAAGTCTGTTACAATCCTACTTATTGTATATAGGGTACTACATTTCTGAGTTTTGTGTCATCTACAAACTTTGAAATTATGCCCTGTATACCCAGGTCCAGGTTAATATCTATCAAAAAGAGCAATGGTCCTAATGCCAACCCCTGGGGAACACCACTGCACACTTCCCTCCAGTCCCGTTCACCGGCACTCTGCTTTCTGTCGCTCAGCCAATTTTGTATCCATGCTGCTACTGTCCCTTTAATCCCATCGGCTTCAATTTTGCTAACAAGCCTAATGTGTGGTACTTTGTTAAACACCTTTTGTAAGTCCATATACACAACATCAAAGAACTCAATCAAGTTAGTCGAACATGATTTGCCTTCAATAAATCAATGCTGGCTTTCATTTGTTAACCCATATTGTTCCAAGTGCCAATTAATTTTTCCAGGATTAATGTTGCTAAACATTTCGCGACTGCCAATGTTGGGCTGACTAGCCCTTAGTTCCCAAGTTTATTCTTTCCCTTTTTTTGAAACAGGGCTGTAACATTTGCAATCCTCCAGTCCTCTGGCACCAACCCCATATCCAAGGAGTAAAGGCAATGAATTTACAGAATGTATTCGGAGCTTTCTGAAACACTGGGCCCAAGTTTCGAGCCGCGCCTAGAACGGCGCAGTCCCGACCTGGACACCCGTTTTTCACGCCACAAAGTGCGCCTAAAAAAACCTTCCAGATTCTTCAGCTCCCTGCAGGTCGTTAGCAGCTCGGCACAGCGCAGCAGAAGCTGTAGGGGGCGGAGCCAGGTCCCTGCGCTGAAAACAGTGCCGGGACCTCTGCACATGCGCGCTACAGTGGGCGCGCATGTGCAGTAGCTCCAGGCGCCAAAAACTGTGGGAGGGGCCGAAGCACGCAGCCCCTAGCCCTGGCCAAATGGCCTCACTGTGGCTGCGTGAATAAGGCTACTCCCACGGCCAGCTCCTGCTTCCTCCCGACCCGACTCAACTCCCGCTTCCCGCCTCCGGACCGGACCTCACACCGACCCGACTCCTGCTCCCCCCCCCCCGCCCCCAGACCCGACCCGACACCCCCGACTGGACCCGACCTGACCTCCCTCTCCCCCCGACCCGACCCGAACCGCAATCCCGACCCGACCCAACACCACCTACCTGAAAATCTGGTGCTGGGGACGGGCTATGCCCGAAGTCTGGTGGCCCCGGCCCGTTCAGCCTCTCTCCCACCCCCCCTCCCCCATCTCCTTCCCCCACCCCCATTCTCCTTCCCCCCCCCCCCCCATTCTCCTTCCCCCCCCCCCCCCCCATTCTCCTTCCCCCCCCCCCCCCCATTCTCCTTCCCCCCCCCCCCCCCATTCTCCTTCCCCCCCCCCCCATTCTCCTTCCCCCCCCCCCATCTCCTCCCCCCCCCCCCATCTCCTCCCCCCCCCCCATCTCCTCCCCCCCCCCCCCATCTCCTCCCCCCCCCCATCTCCTCCCCCCCCCATCTCCTTCCCCCCCCCATCTCCTTCCCCCCCCCCCATCTCCTTCCCCCCCCCCATCTCCTTTCCCCCCCCCCATCTCCTTTCCCCCCCCCCATCTCCTTTCCCCCCCCATCTCCTTTCCCCCCCCCCCCATCTCCTTTCCCCCCCCCCATCTCCTTTCCCCCCCCCCCATCTCCTTTCCCCCCCCCCATCTCCTTTCCCCCCCCCCATCTCCTTTCCCCCCCCCATCTCCTTTCCCCCCCCCCCCATCTCCTTTCCCCCCCCCCATCTCCTTTCCCCCCCCCATCTCCTTTCCCCCCCCCCATCTCCTTTCCCCCCCCCCCATCTCCTTTCCCCCCCCCCCATCTCCTTTCCCCCCCCCATCTCCTTCCCCCCCGCCCCATCTCCTTCCCCCCCGCCCCATCTCCTTCCCCCCCGCCCCATCTCCTTCCCCCCCGCCCCATCTCCTTCCCCCCCGCCCCATCTCCTTCCCCCCCGCCCCATCTCCTTCCCCCCCGCCCCATCTCCTTCCCCCCCGCCCCATCTCCTTCCCCCCCCCCGCCCCATCTCCTTCCCCCCCCCCCGCCCCATCTCCTTCCCCCCCCCCCGCCCCATCTCCTTCCCCCCCCCCCGCCCCATCTCCTTCCCCCCCCCCCGCCCCATCTCCTTCCCCCCCCCCCCGCCCCATCTCCTTCCCCCCCCCCCCCCCGCCCCATCTCCGTTCCCCCTCCTCCCCATCCCCTCCCCCATTGATTTATTGGTTGATTTTTTGATGTTTTTATCATTTATTATTGATGATGGCTCATTATTTGTAAACTTCCCTTTAAACCCCCCCCCCCCCATTCCCTACGCCTGATTTGTAACCTATGCCTGATTTTCTAAAGTGTAGACAAGGTTTTTTCAAGCGTACAAAAATCTTCACTTACTCCATTCTAAGTTAGTTTGGAGTAAGTTTTCACTGACAAAACTTTGAAAACAGACGTAAGTGGCCGGACACGCCCCCTTTTGAAAAAAAAATTCTGTTCCAAAGTGAAGCTGTTCTAACTGACTAGAACTGGAGCAAACTAAATGGCGAGAATTCCGATTTCTAAGATACTCCGTTCTACATCAGTTGGTGAAACTTGGGGCCACAATGTTTTGGAACCAATGAGGGAACAAGCCATACTAGATTTAGTGATGAGTAACAAACCAGAATTTGTTAACAGTCTGGTAAGGGAGTATTTTGCCATTAGTAATCATAATATGAGCTTGAGAAGGGAGAGTCACAACCCAAGATTTTAAATTTTAAGTATGGCATACTTCGAAGGAGTGAGAAATAAATTCACCATAGCAAACTGAGCTCAGCTGTTAATGGGTAAAATCTACAGTGGGACATATTCAAAGATTCCATCTGGAGCACTACTTTCAATTTTAGACACCACACCTCAGGAAGGATATACTGGCCTTGGAGGCAACGTTTTCCCTAACCTGTGCGGTCGCACGCAGGCTGCTCACCGGTTTTTCTATGGGAGAAGCAGCATACGCGTGAACATTTGAATGGGCAGTGCACCCCCAAAAATAAGAGGGAACATTGGTTGGAGGGGGTGCAATGCAAATTCACCAGAATGATAGTGTTGTGTCCTTGGATGCCTAATAATGACTCCACGAGGCAATGTGTTGTACTTGAACTGCTTTATTAGTTAACTCCAGAGTGAGGATTACACCTGATGGCCTGCCTTTTATTCTACAAGTCTCCCACTGCAGGGCCCTCTGGTGGCACACCTTGTGATAGTACTCTCTGCCTTTAGTGCAAATCGCCTCTGCATTGACTGTGCTCTGGGCTTAGCTCTATCTGGTTTACTCTTGGCAGGTCATTTCAATCTTGGGTGAGTGGTTGGTGCAGTCATCATCCTAGGCAGTCCCTCGAACCGAGGATGATTTGCTTCCATGTCAAAAAGTTTGCAGGTGTTTCAATAAAGGACCTAAAATTCCAGGTCCGAACTAAATCATGAAGGGTGGAAGATGCCTGTGCGTGGATTTTTTTTAACGTGTGGTGACCGTTGCACACCAGCCACCACACAGGCTTGACAGAGCTAGGTCTTGGTCTAGTAGCAAGAATTAACCAAGACGACTGGAGACCTGTTCTGCACAGACCTCGTGCGCACACACATCGCAGTGTGCTGCCCCTGGGCCTTCGCCTCTTCTGGGCCCGAACTCGCGCCTCTCCTGGGCCCCGATCACGTCCTTCTACAATCTCTTGCCGCTCCTTCGCTCCGACCTCACGCTCCTGCAGTACCTGCCCAAGCTCCAATCACCGACCTAGACCTTGATGACGTCACTCTTCACTGCCGTTGCTCTCCTGCTACCGCACGTGCTGCTCCCTGGAGTAGTACGCTGCCACGCTGCTCCTTCCGCTCCCCGGCCTGCTCCGATGGTGCTCGCAGGCTGGGGGCCATGCAGACTGCTGGGCTAGGCTGCCACACTGCTCCTTCCGCTCCCCAGCCTGCTCCGATGGTGCTCGCAGGCTGGAGGCCATGCAGACTGCTGGGCTAGGCTGCCACGCTGCTCCTTCCGTTCCCCAGTCTGCGCAGCCCCCGGCCTGCGAGCACTATCGGAGCAGGCCAGGGAGCAGAAGGAGCAGTGTGGCAGCCCAGCCCAGCAGTCTGAGCGACCCCCAGCCTGCGAGCACCGTCGGAGCAGGCCGGGGAACGGAACGTTGCTGCAATAGAGTGCTGGTGGTTGCTGTTTGTGGTGTCCCCGACCACTCCATTCTTCCACCACCCCCCCCACACACATAGATTATGCCGGAGGCTCATTGTGTTCATATACATTCAAGTTCAGGAAAACGAGTTTACATTACATTTGTGGTTCCGTTGTGAGACCAGTGCGTTAGACTGGTGAGATACATTATTGGTGCGGTGACCGGTGTGTAAGGATAAACTAGTTCCAGAACTGCTGGATGGTGTCCCTGCAGTCTGGTGGCGGCGCGGTGCCCAGTGCTGGCAGCGGGAACCCAGTTGGCTCAAGTTGCCTGCTCTTGGGGCTATTGCCTTGGTCCCTAGCGTCGGGCAGGTTCACAGATGCCTGGGACCTCCCTGTCCTTTGCGCCCTGGGTCGCTGCTGCTCCCTGAGGAGCTGTCGTCTAGCAGTGCACAGGGAACTGCTGACTCGCTAGTCTGGGCGTTGTTTGATTTGGGATCCTGGCTGGGGGGACTGTAGCGGGTGACCCTTCGTTTCCGGGTATGGCCTTGGTGGCGATGGGGTCTGGGGGCTGTGCCTTAGCACTGTTTGCTCTTTCAGGCTCGTGGCGGTTGGTGCCTGAGAGGTGGCGTCGGTCAGGGGCAGGGTATCGATACCGGTGCCGTTGCCCTCCTGAGGTCGCTTGTCCTTCAGCTTGTGTGTATTGGCTGCTTGTGGCCACGCTTCATGGTGCATAACTCTGGTCCCAGGGACACAGGCTACAGCATTGGGTAGCTTGCTGGACCTGTGTGCTCCCGATGGGTGTCTGCCCGCTGCATTGGCTGCGTGCAGTTGAAATCCTACATCGCATCACTTATTGTGGATACTCTCGCTCCGATCACGATCATTCGACTTTTCCTCACTAGTTGCATGTACGCAACTCTGATCGTCAGTTACACATTTTATTTCTAACTTACAGTTGTTATTACATTGCTTGAGTGTGTGGAACTGTCCCTTTAATTGTAGTGGGTTGCAGGCCTCCTTTAAGAGAGCCTTGCTTTCTTTACCCCAATCCTCCTCTTCGTTTGGTGCCACGTGTTGCTTCATTAGTGCTGCACCTCGTGGTCTGACCGCGGCCATCTTTTTCTTCAGCGCCTCACCTCGTGGTTTGGGCGCCATCTTTCCTCCATCCACAATGTCGACTGCGGTGATCCTCTTCTCCCCAGGTTCTGCCTTTGGAGCCGATTTTCTTCCTCCGGAGTCCTGCCACTGGAGCCAGGAAGGTGCGTTCGGATTGTCTCAGCTGGATCATCTCCACGCAGTCGTGCTGAGCGGTCTGTGCCTCGGTGCTGTGCTGGTCTGCTCTCTGGTGCCGGGTCCACCCTCAAGTGAGGGCTTGCTTTGCCTCCGAACACAGAGGACGTTGATCGCTGGAGGGGTGAAATCTTCCCACTTCCAATTGATCTTCTCCATCCACCTTCTGCCAAGCAGTGTTAGTCCATCACCTGCAACAAACCACAGAGGTAACTTGTGCACCGCGCCATCATGGGATACCTTTACATTCGCACTACCCACGACTGGGATAAGTTCATTGGTGGAGGTGCGCAGCTTTGCCTGAACCAGGACCAACTTGGGTCGTTCAGCCTGATTGTCCCATAGTCTCTCAAAGGCTTCTTAATTTGTTACTGACTGGCTCGCCCCCGTGTCCACTTCCATGAAGACTGAAACGCCATCTACCTCGACTTCCATCCTCAACGGGGAACACTCGGCAGGTAAACATGCTATATACCTCATCATGGGGCTGAGCTGCCTCTCTGCCTATCGTTTCATAATCCGCGCTGGATTCAGGGCCATCTGTAGACTCTTGATCGATACAGTGAGTCATATTTCTTTTACACATTCGCTGGAGGTGGCCCTTTGTGCTGCAGCCCTTGCATACATAGTCTTTAAAGCGGCACCGGTAAGCCCTGTGATTCCCTCCACAACGCCAGCATGGAGTTACTCGATTAGCCCCCCTCGACGGACTCTGAGTTAAGGGACTCGGAGGGGCCTGTTCTCTCTCCCCTGAGGGGGTTCGCGTTCTACAGTCCAACCTCTAAAAGGCACCACTTTGTGCACAGTATCTGCCGGGTTTGAGTCCTGAGGGTGAGTCATCTGCCTAGAACTGCAGGTCGAGGTCATGAATGCCTGGCTCACAGAGATGGCCTTCTGCAGTGTGACTGTGGTATCCGCCAACAGTAGCTTATGAAGAAGGCCCTCAAGGCCAATTCCAATGACAAAAATGTCCCGCAACACTTCATTGAGGTGGTTGCCAAAATCACACAGTAACGCCAACCTCCTGAGTTCTGCAGCGTATTTCGTGATTTCCTGGCCTTCGGGCTGTCAGTGGGTGTAGAACCGGTGTCTGGCTGTGAGGATGCTCTCCTGGGCTTGAGTTGCTCATGGATCAAGAGTTACGAGCTCCTCGTATGTCTTGGTCGTTGTCTTTGCTGATGCCAGCAAGTCCCTGACGAGGCCATAGACAGTGGGCCCACAACTGGTTAGCAGGATAGCTCGCCGCTTATCAGCCAATGTGGCCGGGTCGTCTCCTGCCAGGTCGTTTGCTGTGAAGAAATGGTTGAGCCTCTCCACAAAGGTGTCCCAATTATCACCATCGGCGAACTGTTGCAACGTACCAAGGGTAGCCATTTTCGCGCGAAAGTTCGTAATCTCGTCGTCAGTTGTTGTGTCCTTGGATGCCCTAATAATGACTCCACAAGGCAATGTGTTGTACTTGAACTGTAGTGACCGTAGTCCTTTATTTGTTAACTCCAGAGTGAGGATCACATCTTGCCTGCCTTTTATACGAGGCCAGGTACACCTATAAGTCTCCCACTGCTATGCCCTCTGGTGGCACACCTTGTGATAGTACCAACAGTAGCCATGTAGGATACATGACAGGGCTTAGGGGGTTAAATTATGAGGACGAATTGCATAAGCCTGGCTTATATTCCCTTGAGTTTAGAAAGTTGAGGGGTGATCTAATTGAGGTATTTAAAATGATAAAGGAATTTGATAGAAAACAAAATGCAGTAAATATTCGGCGTCTGGAGCGAGAAACAGAGTTAATGTTTCAGGTTGATGACCTTTAGTCAGAACTGGGCGAAGTTAGAGATGTAACAGGTTTAAAGCAAGTACAGAGGCAGGGAAAGAACACAAAGATAGGTCTGTGATCGGATGGAAGGTAGAGTGAATGGGGCTGAAATTGCGGTTGGAGGCTTCCCACGGGCAATTGCTTCCGACCTGAAACATTTCTACGAAAGTACCTGGTGGTCCGGGGGGAGCGTGTGATTCCGTTGGGGAGGCCTTCTCTTCCGCGTTCCCGTCCTCGAGGTTCCCACGCAGAA
>NC_091979.1:221790881-221805881 GCF_044704955.1 Pristiophorus japonicus | reverse complement strand
TCTCTCTCTCTGTCTCTCTCTCTCTCTCTGTCCCTCTCTCTGTCTCTCTCTCTGTCCCTCTCTCTGTCTCTCTGTCCCTCTCCCTGTCACTCTCTCTGTCTCTCTCTCTGTCCCTCTCTCTGTCTCGTTCTCTGTCTCTCTCTGTCCCTCTCTCTGTCCCTCTCTCTGTCCCTCTCTCTGTCTCTCTCTCTCACTCTGTCTCTCTCCATGTCTCTCTCTCTCTGTCCCTCTCTCTGTCTATCGCTGTCCCTCTCTCTCTCTGTCCCTCTCTCTGTCTCTCTCTCTCTGTCCCTCTCTCTGTCTCTCTCTCTCTGTCTCTCTCTCTCTCTCTGTCTCTCTCTGTCTCTCTCTCTGTCTCTCTCTCTCTCTGTCCCTCTCTCTGTCTATCGCTGTCCCTCTCTCTCTCTGTCCCTCTCTCTGTCTCTCTCTCTCTGTCCCTCTCTCTGTCTCTCTCTCTGTCTCTCTCTCTCTCTCTCTGTCCCTCTCTCTGTCTCTCTCTGTCCCTCTCTCTGTCTCTCTGTCCCTCTCCCTGTCACTCTCTCTGCCTCTCTCTCTGTTCCTCGCTCTGTCTCTCTCTCTGTCCCTCTTTCTGTCTCTCTCTCTGTCTCTCTCTGTCTCTCTTTGTCTCACTCCCTGTCTCGCTCTCTCTGTCCCTCTCTCTGTCCGTCTCTCTGTCTCTCTCTCTGTCTCTCTCTGTCCTTCTCTCTGCCCCTCTCTCTGTCTGTCTCTCTCTCTGTCTCTCTCTCTGTCTCTCTCTCTCTCTCTGTCCCTCTCTCTGTCTCTCTCTCTGTCCCTCTCTCTGTCTCTCTGTCCCTCTCCCTGTCACTCTCTCTGTCTCTCTCTCTGTCCCTCTTCTGTCTCTCTCTCTGTCCCTCTCTCTGTCTCGTTCTCTGTCTCTCTGTCCCTCTCTCTGTCCCTCTCTCTGTCCCTCTCTCTGTCTCTCTCTCACTCTGTCTCTCTCCATGTCTCTCTTTCTCTCTGTCCCTCTCTCTGTACCACTCTCTGTCCCTCTCTCTGTCTCTCTCTCTGTCTCTCTCTCTCTTTCTCTCTCTTTGTCCCTCTCTCTGTCTCTCTCCCTGTCCCTCCCTCTGTCCCTCTCCCCGTCCCTCTCTCTCTGTCTTTCTTTGTCCCTCACTCTCTGTCTCTCTGTCTGTCTCTCTTTCTGTCTCTCTCTCTGTCTCTCTCTCTCTCTCTGTCCCTCTCTCTGTCTCTCTCTCTGTCCCTCTCTCTGTCTCTCTGTCCCTCTCTCTGTCTCTCTCTCTGTCCCTCTTCTGTCTCTCTCTCTGTCCCTCTCTCTGTCTCGTTCTCTGTCTCTCTCTGTCCCTCTCTCTGTCCCTCTCTCTGTCCCTCTCTCTGTCTCTCTCTCACTCTGTCTCTCTCCATGTCTCTCTCTCTCTCTCTGTCCCTCTCTCTGTCTATCGCTGTCCCTCTCTCTCTCTGTCCCTCTCTCTGTCTCTCTCTCTCTGTCCCTCTCTCTGTCTCTCTCTCTCTGTCACTCACTCTGTCTCTCTCTGTCCATCTCTCTGTCTCTCTCTCTGTCTCTCTCTCTCTTTCTCTCTCTTTGTCCCTCTCTCTGTCTCTCTCCCTGTCCCTCCCTCTGTCCCTCTCCCCGTCCCTCTCTCTCTGTCTTTCTTTGTCCCTCACTCTCTGTCTCTCTCTCTGTCCCTCTCTGTGTCCCTCTCTCTGTCTCTCTCTTTCTGTCCCTCTCTCTGTCTCTGTCTCTCTGTCCCTTGCCCTGTCTCTCTCTCTGTCTCTCTCTCTGTCTCTCTCTCTGTCTCTCTCTGTACCACTCTCTGTCCCTCTCTCTGTCTCTCTCTCTGTCTCTCTTTGTGTCACTCCCTGTCTCGCTCTCTCTGTCCCTCTCTCTGTCCGTCTCTCTGTCACTCTCTCTGTCTCTCTCTGTCCTTCTCTCTGCCCCTCTCTCTGTCTGTCTCTCTCTCTGTCTCTCTCTCTCTCTCTGTCCCTCTCTCTGTCTCTCTCTCTGTCCCTCTCTCTGTCTCTCTGTCCCTCTCCCTGTCACTCTCTCTGTCTCTCTCTCTGTCCCTCTTCTGTCTCTCTCTCTGTCCCTCTCTCTGTCTCGTTCTCTGTCTCACTCTGTCTCTCTCCATGTCTCTCTTTCTCTCTGTCCCTCTCTCTGTCTATCGCTGTCCCTCTCTCTCTCTGTCCCTCTCTCTGTCTCTCTCTCTCTGTCCCTCTCTCTGTCCCTCTCTCTGTCTCTCTCTCTCTGTCACTCACTCTGTCTCTCTCTCTTTGTCCCTCTCTCTGTCTCTATCCCTGTCCCTCCCTCTGTCCCTCTCCCCATCCCTCTCTCTCTGTCTTTCTTTGTCCCTCACTCTCTGTCTCTCTCTCTGTCCCTCTCTGTGTCCCTCACTCTGTCTCTCTCTTTCTGTCCCTCTCTCTGTCTCTGTCTCTCTGTCCCTCGCCCTGTCTCTCTCTCTGTCTCTCTCTCTGTCTCTCTCTCTGTCCCTCTCTCTGTACCACTCTCTGTCCCTCTCTCTGTCTCTCTCTCTGTCCCTCTCTCTGTCTCTCTCTGTACCACTCTCTGTCCCTCTCTCTGTCTCTCTCTCTGTCTCTCTCTCTCTTTCTCTCTCTTTGTCCCTCTCTCTGTCTCTCTCCCTGTCCCTCCCTCTGTCCCTCTCCCCGTCCCTCTCTCTCTGTCTTTCTTTGTCCCTCACTCTCTGTCTCTCTGTCTGTCTCTCTCTCTGTCTCTCTCTCTGTCCCTCTCTCTCTCTCTGTCCCTCTCTCTGTCTCTCTCTCTGTCCCTCTCTCTGTCTCTCTGTCCCTCTCTCTGTCTCTCTCTCTGTCCCTCTTCTGTCTCTCTCTCTGTCTCTCTCTGTCTCGTTCTCTGTCTCTCTCTGTCCCTCTCTCTGTCCCTCTCTCTGTCCCTCTCTCTGTCTCTCTCACTCTGTCTCTCTCCATGTCTCTCTCTCTCTCTGTCCCTCTCTCTGTCTATCGCTGTCCCTCTCTCTCTCTGTCCCTCTCTATGTCTCTCTCTCTCTGTCCCTCTCTCTGTCCCTCTCTCTATCTCTCTCTCTCTGTCACTCACTCTGTCTCTCTCTGTCCATCTCTCTGTCTCTCTCTCTGTCTCTCTCTCTTTGTCCCTCTCTCTGTCTCTCTCCCTGTCCATCCCTCTGTCCCTCTCCCCGTCCCTCTCTCTCTGTCTTTCTTTGTCCCTCACTCTCTGTCTCTCTCTCTGTCCCTCTCTGTGTCCCTCTCTCTGTCTCTCTCTTTCTGTCCCTCTCTCTGTCTCTCTCTCTGTCCCTCTCTCTGTCCCTCTCTCTGTCCCTCTCTCTGTCCCTCTCTCTGTCTCTCTCTCACTCTGTCTCTCTCTCTGTCTCTCTCTCTCTGTCCCTCTCTCTGTCTATCGCTGTCCCTCTCTCTCTCTGTCCCTCTCTCTGTCTCTCTCTCTCTATCCCTCTCTCTGTCTTTCTCTCTATCTGTCCCTCTCTCTGTCTCTCTCTTTGTCCCTCTCTCTGTCTCTCTCTCTGTCTCTCTCTCTCTGTCCCTCTCTCTGTCTCTATCTGTCTTTCACCCTGTCTCGCTCTCTCTGACCCTCTCTCTGTCCCTCTCTCTGTCTCTCTCTCTATCTGTCCCTCTCTCTGTCTCTCTCTTTGTCCCTCTCTCTGTCTCTCTCTCTGTCTCTCTCTCTCTCTCTGTCCCTCTCTCTGTCTCTATCTGTCTTTCACCCTGTCTCGCTCTCTCTGTCCCTCTCTCTGTCCTTCTCTCTGTCTCTTTCTCTCTGTCTCTCTCTCTCTATCCCTCTCTCTGTCTCTCTCTCTATCTGTCCCTCTCTCTGTCTCTCTCTTTGTCCCTCTCTCTCTGTCTCTCTCTCTCTGTCCCTCTCTCTGTCTCTATCTGTCTTTCACCCTGTCTCGCTCTCTCTGTCCCTCTCTCTAACCTTCTCTCTGTCTCTTTCTCTCTGTCCCTCTCTCTGTCTCTCTTTGCCTCTCTCCCTGTCTTGCTCTCTCTGTCCCTCTCTCTGTCCCTCTCTCTGTCTCTCTCTCTATCTGTCCTCCTCTCTGTCTCTCTCTCTGTCTCTCTCTCTGTCTCTCTCTCTGTCTCTCTCTCTCTCTCTCTCTGTCCCTCTCTGTCTCTCTCTGTCCCTCTCTCTGTCCCTCTCTCTGTCCCACTCTCTGTCCCACTCTCTGTCCCTCTCTCTGTCTCTGTCTCTCTCTGTCCGTCACTCTGTCCCTCTCTCAGTCTCTCTGTCCCTCTCTCTGTCCCTCTCTCTGTCTCTCTCTTTCACTCTCTCTGTCTCTCTCTCTCACTGTCCCTCTCTCTGTCTCTCTCACTGTCCATCTGTCTGTCTCTCTCTCTGTCCCTCTGTCTCTCTCTCTCTGTATCTCTCTCTGTCTCTCTCTGTCCCTCTCTCTGTCCCTCTCTCTGTCTCTCTCTCTGTCACTCACTCTGTCTCTCTCTGTCCATCTCTCTGTCTCTCTCTCTGTCTCTCTCTCTTTGTCCCTCTCTCTGTCTCGCTCCCTGTCCATCCCTCTGTCCCTCTCCCCGTCCCTCTCTCTCTGTCTTTCTTTGTCCCTCACTCTCTGTCTCTCTCTCTGTCCCTCTCTGTGTCCCTCTCTCTGTCTCTCTCTTTCTGTCCCTCTCTCTGTCTCTGTCTCTCTGTCCCTCGCCCTGTCTCTCTCTCTGTCTCGCTCTCTGTCTCTCTCTCTGTCCCTCTCTCTGTATCACTCTCTGTCCCTCTCTCTGTCTCTCTCTCTGTCCCTCTCTCTGTCTCTCTCTCTGTCCCTCTCTCTGTATCTCTCTGTACCACTCTCTGTCCCTCTCTCTGTCTCTCTCTCTCTTTCTCTCTCTTTGTCCCTCTCTCTGTCTCTCTCCCTGTCCCTCCCTCTGTCCCTCTCCCCGTCCCTCTCTCTCTGTCTTTCTTTGTCCCTCACTCTCTGTCTCTCTCTTTCTGTCCCTCTCTCTGTCTCTCTCTCTGTCCCTCTCTCTGTCCCTCTCTCTGTCACTCGCCCTGATTCTCGCTCTGTCTCTCTCTCTGTCCCTCTCTCTGTCTCTCTCTGTCTCTCTTTGTCTCACTCCCTGTCTCGCTCTCTCTGTCCCTCTCTCTGTCCGTCTCTCTGTCTCTCACTCTGTCACTCTCTGTCCTTCTCTCTGCCCCTCTCTCTGTCTGTCTCTCTCTCTGTCTCTCTCTCTGTCTCTCTCTCTCTCTCTGTCCCTCTCTCTGTCTCTCTCTCTGTCCCTCTCTCTGTCTCTCTGTCCCTCTCCCTGTCACTCTCTCTGTCTCTCTCTCTGTCCCTCTCTCTGTCTCGTTCTCTGTCTCTCTCTGTCCCTCTCTCTGTCCCTCTCTCTGTCCCTCTCTCTGTCTCTCTCTCTCACTCTGTCTCTCTCCATGTCTCTCTCTCTCTGTCCCTCTCTCTGTCTATCGCTGTCCCTCTCTCTCTCTGTCCCTCTCTCTGTCTCTCTCTCTCTGTCCCTCTCTCTGTCTCTCTCTCTGTCTCTCTCTCTCTCTCTGTCTCTCTCTGTCTCTCTCTCTGTCTCTCTCTCTCTCTGTCCCTCTCTCTGTCTATCGCTGTCCCTCTCTCTCTCTGTCCCTCTCTCTGTCTCTCTCTCTCTGTCCCTCTCTCTGTCTCTCTCTCTGTCTCTCTCTCTCTCTCTCTGTCCCTCTCTCTGTCTCTCTCTGTCCCTCTCTCTGTCTCTCTGTCCCTCTCCCTGTCACTCTCTCTGCCTCTCTCTCTGTCCCTCCCCCTTACTCTCTCTCTGTCCCTCTTTCTGTCTCTCTCTCTGTCTCTCTCTGTCTCTCTTTGTGTCACTCCCTGTCTCGCTCTCTCTGTCCCTCTCTCTGTCCGTCTCTCTGTCTCTCTCTCTGTCTCTCTCTGTCCTTCTCTCTGCCCCTCTCTCTGTCTGTCTCTCTCTCTGTCTCTCTCTCTGTCTCTCTCTCTCTCTCTGTCCCTCTCTCTGTCTCTCTCTCTGTCCCTCTCTCTGTCTCTCTGTCCCTCTCCCTGTCACTCTCTCTGTCTCTCTCTCTGTCCCTCTTCTGTCTCTCTCTCTGTCCCTCTCTCTGTCTCGTTCTCTGTCTCTCTCTGTCCCTCTCTCTGTCCCTCTCTCTGTCCCTCTCTCTGTCTCTCTCTCACTCTGTCTCTCTCCATGTCTCTCTTTCTCTCTGTCCCTCTCTCTGTCTATCGCTGTCCCTCTCTCTCTCTGTCCCTCTCTCTGTCTCTCTCTCTCTGTCCCTCTCTCTGTCCCTCTCTCTGTCTCTCTCTCTCTGTCACTCACTCTGTCTCTCTCTGTCCATCTCTCTGTCTCTCTCTCTGTCTCTCTCTCTCTCTCTCTCTCTTTGTCCCTCTCTCTGTCTCTCTCCCTGTCCCTCCCTCTGTCCCTCTCCCCATCCCTCTCTCTCTGTCTTTCTTTGTCCCTCACTCTCTGTCTCTCTCTCTCTGTCCCTCTCTGTGTCCCTCACTCTGTCTCTCTCTTTCTGTCCCTCTCTCTGTCTCTGTCTCTCTGTCCCTCGCCCTGTCTCTCTCTCTATCTCTCTCTCTGTCTCTCTCTCTGTCCCTCTCTCTGTCTCTCTCTCTGTCCCTCTCTCTGTCTCTCTCTGTACCACTCTCTGTCCCTCTCTCTGTCTCTCTCTCTGTCTCTCTCTCTCTTTCTCTCTCTTTGTCCCTCTCTCTGTCTCTCTCCCTGTCCCTCCCTCTGTCCCTCTCCCCGTCCCTCTCTCTCTGTCTTTCTTTGTCCCTCACTCTCTGTCTCTCTGTCTGTCTCTCTTTCTGTCTCTCTCTCTGTCTCTCTCTCTCTCTCTGTCCCTCTCTCTGTCTCTCTCTCTGTCCCTCTCTCTGTCTCTCTGTCCCTCTCTCTGTCTCTCTCTCTGTCCCTCTTCTGTCTCTCTCTCTGTCCCTCTCTCTGTCTCGTTCTCTGTCTCTCTCTGTCCCTCTCTCTGTCCCTCTCTCTGTCCCTCTCTCTGTCTCTCTCTCACTCTGTCTCTCTCCATGTCTCTCTCTCTCTCTGTCCCTCTCTCTGTCTATCGCTGTCCCTCTCTCTCTCTCTGTCCCTCTCTCTGTCTCTCTCTCTCTGTCCCTCTCTCTGTCCCTCTCTCTGTCTCTCTCTCTCTGTCACTCACTCTGTCTCTCTCTGTCCATCTCTCTGTCTCTCTCTCTGTCTCTCTCTCTCTTTCTCTCTCTTTGTCCCTCTCTCTGTCTCTCTCCCTGTCCCTCCCTCTGTCCCTCTCCCCGTCCCTCTCTCTCTGTCTTTCTTTGTCCCTCACTCTCTGTCTCTCTCTCTGTCCCTCTCTGTGTCCCTCTCTCTGTCTCTCTCTTTCTGTCCCTCTCTCTGTCTCTGTCTCTCTGTCCCTTGCCCTGTCTCTCTCTCTGTCTCTCTCTCTGTCTCTCTCTCTGTCTCTCTCTGTACCACTCTCTGTCCCTCTCTCTGTCTCTCTCTCTGTCTCTCTCTCTCTTTCTCTCTCTTTGTCCCTCTCTCTGTCTCTTTCCAAGTCCCTCCCTCTGTCCCTCTCCCCGTCCCTCTCTCTCTGTCTTTCTTTGTCCCTCACTCTCTGTCTCTCTCTTTCTGTCCCTCTCTCTGTCTCTGTCTCTCTGTCCCTCGCCCTGTCTCTCTCTCTGTCTCTCTCTCTGTCCCTCTCTCTGTCCCTCTCTCTGTCCCTCGCCCTGATACTCGCTCTGTCTCTCTCTCTGTCCCTCTCTCTGTCTCTCTCTGTCTCTCTTTGTCTCACTCCCTGTCTCGCTCTCTCTGTCCCTCTCTCTGTCCGTCTCTCTGTCTCTCTCTCTGTCACTCTCTGTCCTTCTCTCTGCCCCTCTCTCTGTCTGTCTCTCTCTCTGTCTCTCTCTCTGTCCCTCTCTCTGTCTCTCTGTCCCTCTCCCTGTCACTCTCTGTCTCTCTCTCTGTCCCTCTTCTGTCTCTCTCTCTGTCCCTCTCTCTGTCCCTCTCTCTGTCTCGTTCTCTGTCTCTCTCTGTCCCTCGCTCTGTCCCTCTATCTGTCCCTCTCTCTGTCTCTCTCTCACTCTGTCTCTCTCCATGTCTCTCTCTCTCTCTGTCCATCTCTCTGTCTATCGCTGTCCCTCTCTCTCTCTGTCCCTCTCTCTGTCTCTCTCTCTCTCTCTCTGAGGGAAATCCTTATTAGCCGGGAAATTGTGTTGGGGAAATTGATGGGATTGAAGGCCGATAAATCCCCAGGGCCTGATGGACTGCATCCCAGAGTACTTAAGGAGGTGGCCTTGGAAATAGTGGATGCGTTGACAGTCATTTTCCAACATTCCATTGACTCTGGATCAGTTCCTATGGAGTGGAGGGTAGCCAATGTAACCCCACTTTTTAAAAAAGGAGGGAGAGAGAAAACAGGGAATTATAGACCGGTCAGCCTGACATCGGTAGTGGGTAAAATGATGGAATCAATTATTAAGGATGTCATAGCAGTGCATTTGGAAAGAGGTGACATGATAGGTCCAAGTCAGCATGGATTTGTGAAAGGGAAATCATGCTTGACAAATCTTCTGGAATTTTTTGAGGATGTTTCCAGTAGAGTGGATAAGGGAGAACCAGTTGATGTGGTATATTTGGACTTTCAGAAGGCGTTCGACAAGGTCCCACACAAGAGATTGATGTGCAAAGTTAGAGCACATGGGATTGGGGGTAGTGTACTGACATGGATTGAGAACTGGTTGTCAGACAGGAAGCAAAGAGTAGGAGTAAATGGGTACTTTTCAGAATGGCAGGCAGTGACTAGTGGGGTACCGCAAGGTTCTGTGCTGGGGCCCCAGCTGTTTACACTGTACATTAATGATTTAGATGAGGGGATTAAATGTAGTATCTCCAAATTTGCGGATGACACTAAGTTGGGTGGCAGTGTGAGCTGCGAGGAGGATGCTGTGAGGCTGCAGAGCGACTTGGATAGGTTAGGTGAGTGGGCAAATGCATGGCAGATGAAGTATAATGTGGATAAATGTGAGGTTATCCACTTTGGTGGTAAAAACAGAGAGACAGACTATTATCTGAATGGTGACAGATTAGGAAAAGGGGAGGTGCAAAGAGACCTGGGTGTCATGGTACATCAGTCATTGAAGGTTGGCATGCAGGTGCAGCAGGCGGTTAAGAAAGCAAATGGCATGTTGGCCTTCATAGCAAGGGGATTTGAGTACAGGGGCAGGGAGGTGTTGCTACAGTTGTACAGGGCATTGGTGAGGCCACACCTGGAGTATTGTGTACAGTTTTGGTCTCCTAACCTGAGGAAGGACATTCTTGCTATTGAGGGAGTGCAGCGAAGGTTCACCAGACTGATTCCCGGGATGGCGGGACTGACCTATCAAGAAAGACTGGATCAACTGGGCTTGTATTCACTGGAGTTCAGAAGAATGAGAGGGGACCTCATAGAAACATATAAAATTCTGACGGGGTTAGACAGGTTAGATGCAGGAAGAATGTTCCCAATGTTGGGGAAGTCCAGAACCAGGGGTCACAGTCTAAGGATAAGGGGTAAGCCATTTAGGACCGAGATGCGGAGGAACTTCTTCACCCAGAGAGTGGTGAACCTGTGGAATTCTCTACCACAGAAAGTTGTTGAGGCCAATTCACTAAATATATTCAAAAAGGAGTTAGATGAGGTCCTTACTGCTAGGGGGATCAAGGGGTATGGCGAGAAAGCAGGAATGGGGTACTGAAGTTGAATGTTCAGCCATGAACTCATTGAATGGCGGTGCAGGCTAGAAGGGCCGAATGGCCTACTCCTGCACCTATTTTCTATGTTTCTATGTTTCTATGTTTCTATCTGTCCCTCTCTCTATCTCTCTCTCTGTCCCTCTCTCTGTCTCTCTCTCTCTGTCTCTCTCTCTGTCTCTCTCTCTCTGTCCCTCTCTCTGTCTCTATCTGTCTTTCTCCCTGTCTCGCTCTCTCTGTCCCTCTCTCTGTCCCTCTCTCTGTCTCTCTCTCAGTCCTTCTCTCTGTCTCTCTTTGTATCACTCCCTGTCTCGCTCTCTCTGCCCCTCTCTCTGTCCCTCTCGCTGTCTCTCTCTCTGTCACTCTCTGTCCTTCTCTCTGCCCCTCTCTCTGTCTGTCTCTCTCTCTCTCTCTCTGTCCCTCTCTCTGTCTCTCTCTCTGTCCCTCTCTCTGTCTCTCTGTCCCTCTCCCTGTCACTCTCTCTGCCTCTCTCTCTGTCCCTCGCTCTGTCTCTCTCTCTGTCCCTCTCTCTGTCTCTCTCTCTGTCTTTCTCTGTCTCTCTTTGTGTCACTCCCTGTCTCGCTCTCTCTGTCCCTCTCTCTGTCCGTCTCTCTGTCTCTCTCTCTGTCACTCTCTGTCCTTCTCTCTGCCCCTCTCTCTGTCTATCTCTCTGTCTCTCTCTCTGTCTCGCTCTCTCTCTCTGTCCCTCTCTCTGTCACTCTCTCTGTCCCTCTCTCTGTCTCTCTGTCCCTCTCCCTGTCACTCTCTGTCTCTCTCTCTGTCCCTCTTCTGTCTCTCTCTCTGTCCCTCTCTCTGTCTCTCTCTCACTCTGTCTCTCTCCATGTCTCTCTCTCTCTCTGTCCCTCTCTCTGTCTATCGCTGTCCCTCTCTCTCTCTGTCCCTCTCTCTGTCTCTCTCTCTCTGTCCCTCTCTCTGTCTCTCTCTCTATCTGTCCCTCTCTCTATCTCTCTCTCTGTCCCTCTCTCTGTCTCTCTCTCTCTGTCTCTCTCTCTCTGTCCCTCTCTCTGTCTCTATCTGTCTTTCTCCCTGTCTCGCTCTCTCTGTCCCTCTCTCTGTCCCTCTCTCTGTCTCTCTCTCAGTCCTTCTCTCTGTCTCTTTCTCTCTGTCCCTCTCTCTGTCTCTCTTTGTATCACTCCCTGTCTCGCTCTCTCTGCCCCTCTCTCTGTCCCTCTCGCTGTCTCTCTCTCTGTCACTCTCTGTCCTTCTCTCTGCCCCTCTCTCTGTCTGTCTCTCTCTCTGTCTCTCTCTCTGTCTCTCTCTCTGTCCCTCTCTCTGTCCCTCTCTCTGTCTCTCTCTCTGTCCCTCTTTCTGTCTCGTTCTCTGTCTCTCTCTGTCCCTCTCTCTGTCCCTCTCTCTGTCCCTCTCTCTGTCTCTCTCTCACTCTGTCTCTCTCTCTGTCTCTCTCTCTCCGTCCCTCTCTCTGTCTATCGCTGTCCCTCTCTCTCTCTGTCCCTCTCTCTGTCTCTCTCTCTGTCCCTCACTCTGTCTCTCTCTCTCTGTCTCTCTCTCTCTCTGTCCCTCTCTCTGTCTCTATCTGTCTTTCTCCCTGTCTCGCTCTCTCTGTCCCTCTCTCTGTCCCTCTCTCTGTCTCTCTCTCATTCCTTCTCTCTGTCTCTTTCTCTCTGTCCCTCTCTCTGTCTCTCTTTGTCTCTCTCCCTGTCTCGCTCTCTCTGTCCCTCTCTCTGTCCCTCTCGCTGTCTCTCTCTCTGTCTATCTCTGACCTTCTCTCTGTCCCTCTCTCTGTCTCTCTCTCTGTCTCTCTCTCTCTCTGTCCCTCTCTCTGTCTATCGCTGTCCCTCTCTCTCTCTGTCCCTCTCGCTGTCTCTCTCTCTCTGTCCCTCTCTCTGTCTCTCTCTCTGTCTCTCTCTCTCTCTCTGTCCCTCTCTCTGTCTCTCTCTCTGTCCCTCTCTCTGTCTCTCTGTCCCTCTCCCTGTCACTCTCTCTGTCTCTCTCTCTGTCCCTCGCTCTGTCTCTCTCTCTGTCCCTCTCTCTGTCTCTCTCTCTGTCTTTCTCTGTCTCTCTTTGTGTCACTCCCTGTCTCGCTCTCTCTGTCCCTCTCTCTGTCCCTCTCTCTGTCTCTCTCTCTGTCCCTCTCTCTGTCCCTCTCTCTGTCCCTCTCTCTGTCTCTCTCTCTCTGTCACTCACTCTGTCTCTCTCTGTCCATCTCTCTGTCTCTCTCTCTGTCTCTCTCTCTCTTTCTCTCTCTTTGTCCCTCTCTCTGTCTCTCTCCCTGTCCCTCCCTCTGTCCCTCTCCCCGTCCCTCTCTCTCTGTCTTTCTTTGTCCCTCACTCTCTGTCTCTCTCTCTGTCCCTCTCTGTGTCCCTCTCTCTGTCTCTCTCTTTCTGTCCCTCTCTCTGTCTCTGTCTCTCTGTCCCTTGCCCTGTCTCTCTCTCTGTCTCTCTCTCTGTCTCTCTCTCTGTCTCTCTCTGTACCACTCTCTGTCCCTCTCTCTGTCTCTCTCTCTGTCTCTCTCTCTCTTTCTCTCTCTTTGTCCCTCTCTCTGTCTCTTTCCAAGTCCCTCCCTCTGTCCCTCTCCCCGTCCCTCTCTCTCTGTCTTTCTTTGTCCCTCACTCTCTGTCTCTCTCTTTCTGTCCCTCTCTCTGTCTCTGTCTCTCTGTCCCTCGCCCTGTCTCTCTCTCTGTCTCTCTCTCTGTCCCTCTCTCTGTCCCTCTCTCTGTCCCTCGCCCTGATACTCGCTCTGTCTCTCTCTCTGTCCCTCTCTCTGTCTCTCTCTGTCTCTCTTTGTCTCACTCCCTGTCTCGCTCTCTCTGTCCCTCTCTCTGTCCATCTCTCTGTCTCTCTCTCTGTCACTCTCTGTCCTTCTCTCTGCCCCTCTCTCTGTCTGTCTCTCTCTCTGTCTCTCTCTCTGTCCCTCTCTCTGTCTCTCTGTCCCTCTCCCTGTCACTCTCTGTCTCTCTCTCTGTCCCTCTTCTGTCTCTCTCTCTGTCCCTCTCTCTGTCCCTCTCTCTGTCTCGTTCTCTGTCTCTCTCTGTCCCTCTCTCTGTCCCTCTATCTGTCCCTCTCTCTGTCTCTCTCTCACTCTGTCTCTCTCCATGTCTCTCTCTCTCTCTGTCCATCTCTCTGTCTATCGCTGTCCCTCTCTCTCTCTGTCCCTCTCTCTGTCTCTCTCTCTCTCTCTCTGAGGGAAATCCTTATTAGCCGGGAAATTGTGTTGGGGAAATTGATGGGATTGAAGGCCGATAAATCCCCAGGGCCTGATGGACTGCATCCCAGAGTACTTAAGGAGGTGGCCTTGGAAATAGTGGATGCGTTGACAGTCATTTTCCAACATTCCATTGACTCTGGATCAGTTCCTATGGAGTGGAGGGTAGCCAATGTAACCCCACTTTTTAAAAAAGGAGGGAGAGAGAAAACAGGGAATTATAGACCGGTCAGCCTGACATCGGTAGTGGGTAAAATGATGGAATCAATTATTAAGGATGTCATAGCAGTGCATTTGGAAAGAGGTGACATGATAGGTCCAAGTCAGCATGGATTTGTGAAAGGGAAATCATGCTTGACAAATCTTCTGGAATTTTTTGAGGATGTTTCCAGTAGAGTGGATAAGGGAGAACCAGTTGATGTGGTATATTTGGACTTTCAGAAGGCGTTCGACAAGGTCCCACACAAGAGATTGATGTGCAAAGTTAGAGCACATGGGATTGGGGGTAGTGTACTGACATGGATTGAGAACTGGTTGTCAGACAGGAAGCAAAGAGTAGGAGTAAATGGGTACTTTTCAGAATGGCAGGCAGTGACTAGTGGGGTACCGCAAGGTTCTGTGCTGGGGCCCCAGCTGTTTACACTGTACATTAATGATTTAGATGAGGGGATTAAATGTAGTATCTCCAAATTTGCGGATGACACTAAGTTGGGTGGCAGTGTGAGCTGCGAGGAGGATGCTGTGAGGCTGCAGAGCGACTTGGATAGGTTAGGTGAGTGGGCAAATGCATGGCAGATGAAGTATAATGTGGATAAATGTGAGGTTATCCACTTTGGTGGTAAAAACAGAGAGACAGACTATTATCTGAATGGTGACAGATTAGGAAAAGGGGAGGTGCAAAGAGACCTGGGTGTCATGGTACATCAGTCATTGAAGGTTGGCATGCAGGTGCAGCAGGCGGTTAAGAAAGCAAATGGCATGTTGGCCTTCATAGCAAGGGGATTTGAGTACAGGGGCAGGGAGGTGTTGCTACAGTTGTACAGGGCATTGGTGAGGCCACACCTGGAGTATTGTGTACAGTTTTGGTCTCCTAACCTGAGGAAGGACATTCTTGCTATTGAGGGAGTGCAGCGAAGGTTCACCAGACTGATTCCCGGGATGGCGGGACTGACCTATCAAGAAAGACTGGATCAACTGGGCTTGTATTCACTGGAGTTCAGAAGAATGAGAGGGGACCTCATAGAAACATATAAAATTCTGACGGGGTTAGACAGGTTAGATGCAGGAAGAATGTTCCCAATGTTGGGGAAGTCCAGAACCAGGGGTCACAGTCTAAGGATAAGGGGTAAGCCATTTAGGACCGAGATGCGGAGGAACTTCTTCACCCAGAGAGTGGTGAACCTGTGGAATTCTCTACCACAGAAAGTTGTTGAGGCCAATTCACTAAATATATTCAAAAAGGAGTTAGATGAGGTCCTTACTGCTAGGGGGATCAAGGGGTATGGCGAGAAAGCAGGAATGGGGTACTGAAGTTGAATGTTCAGCCATGAACTCATTGAATGGCGGTGCAGGCTAGAAGGGCCGAATGGCCTACTCCTGCACCTATTTTCTATGTTTCTATGTTTCTATGTTTCTATCTGTCCCTCTCTCTATCTCTCTCTCTGTCCCTCTCTCTGTCTCTCTCTCTCTGTCTCTCTCTCTGTCTCTCTCTCTCTGTCCCTCTCTCTGTCTCTATCTGTCTTTCTCCCTGTCTCGCTCTCTCTGTCCCTCTCTCTGTCCCTCTCTCTGTCTCTCTCTCAGTCCTTCTCTCTGTCTCTCTTTGTATCACTCCCTGTCTCGCTCTCTCTGCCCCTCTCTCTGTCCCTCTCGCTGTCTCTCTCTCTGTCACTCTCTGTCCTTCTCTCTGCCCCTCTCTCTGTCTGTCTCTCTCTCTCTCTCTCTGTCCCTCTCTCTGTCTCTCTCTCTGTCCCTCTCTCTGTCTCTCTGTCCCTCTCCCTGTCACTCTCTCTGCCTCTCTCTCTGTCCCTCGCTCTGTCTCTCTCTCTGTCCCTCTCTCTGTCTCTCTCTCTGTCTTTCTCTGTCTCTCTTTGTGTCACTCCCTGTCTCGCTCTCTCTGTCCCTCTCTCTGTCCGTCTCTCTGTCTCTCTCTCTGTCACTCTCTGTCCTTCTCTCTGCCCCTCTCTCTGTCTATCTCTCTCTCT
>NC_091979.1:221770881-221785881 GCF_044704955.1 Pristiophorus japonicus | reverse complement strand
CTGTCTCTCTCTCTCTGTCCCTCTCTCTGTCTCTCTCTCTCTGTCACTCACTCTGTCTCTCTCTGTCCATCTCTCTGTCTCTCTCTCTGTCTCTCTCTCTCTTTCTCTCTCTTTGTCCCTCTCTCTGTCTCTCTCCCTGTCCCTCCCTCTGTCCCTCTCCCCGTCCCTCTCTCTCTGTCTTTCTTTGTCCCTCACTCTCTGTCTCTCTCTCTGTCCCTCTCTGTGTCCCTCTCTCTGTCTCTCTCTTTCTGTCCCTCTCTCTGTCTCTGTCTCTCTGTCCCTTGCACTGTCTCTCTCTCTGTCTCTCTCTCTGTCTCTCTCTCTGTCTCTCTCTGTACCACTCTCTGTCCCTCTCTCTGTCTCTCTCTCTGTCTCTCTTTGTGTCACTCCCTGTCTCGCTCTCTCTGTCCCTCTCTCTGTCCGTCTCTCTGTCACTCTCTCTGTCTCTCTCTGTCCTTCTCTCTGCCCCTCTCTCTGTCTGTCTCTCTCTCTGTCTCTCTCTCTCTCTCTGTCCCTCTCTCTGTCTCTCTCTCTGTCCCTCTCTCTGTCTCTCTGTCCCTCTCCCTGTCACTCTCTCTGTCTCTCTCTCTGTCCCTCTTCTGTCTCTCTCTCTGTCCCTCTCTCTGTCTCGTTCTCTGTCTCACTCTGTCTCTCTCCATGTCTCTCTTTCTCTCTGTCCCTCTCTCTGTCTATCGCTGTCCCTCTCTCTCTCTGTCCCTCTCTCTGTCTCTCTCTCTCTGTCCCTCTCTCTGTCCCTCTCTCTGTCTCTCTCTCTCTGTCACTCACTCTGTCTCTCTCTCTTTGTCCCTCTCTCTGTCTCTATCCCTGTCCCTCCCTCTGTCCCTCTCCCCATCCCTCTCTCTCTGTCTTTCTTTGTCCCTCACTCTCTGTCTCTCTCTCTGTCCCTCTCTGTGTCCCTCACTCTGTCTCTCTCTTTCTGTCCCTCTCTCTGTCTCTGTCTCTCTGTCCCTCGCCCTGTCCCTCTCTCTGTCTCTCTCTCTGTCTCTCTCTCTGTCCCTCTCTCTGTACCACTCTCTGTCCCTCTCTCTGTCTCTCTCTCTGTCCCTCTCTCTGTCTCTCTCTGTACCACTCTCTGTCCCTCTCTCTGTCTCTCTCTCTGTCTCTCTCTCTCTTTCTCTCTCTTTGTCCCTCTCTCTGTCTCTCTCCCTGTCCCTCCCTCTGTCCCTCTCCCCGTCCCTCTCTCTCTGTCTTTCTTTGTCCCTCACTCTCTGTCTCTCTGTCTGTCTCTCTCTCTGTCTCTCTCTCTGTCCCTCTCTCTCTCTCTGTCCCTCTCTCTGTCTCTCTCTCTGTCCCTCTCTCTGTCTCTCTGTCCCTCTCTCTGTCTCTCTCTCTGTCCCTCTTCTGTCTCTCTCTCTGTCTCTCTCTGTCTCGTTCTCTGTCTCTCTCTGTCCCTCTCTCTGTCCCTCTCTCTGTCCCTCTCTCTGTCTCTCTCACTCTGTCTCTCTCCATGTCTCTCTCTCTCTCTGTCCCTCTCTCTGTCTATCGCTGTCCCTCTCTCTCTCTGTCCCTCTCTATGTCTCTCTCTCTCTGTCCCTCTCTCTGTCCCTCTCTCTATCTCTCTCTCTCTGTCACTCACTCTGTCTCTCTCTGTCCATCTCTCTGTCTCTCTCTCTGTCTCTCTCTCTTTGTCCCTCTCTCTGTCTCTCTCCCTGTCCATCCCTCTGTCCCTCTCCCCGTCCCTCTCTCTCTGTCTTTCTTTGTCCCTCACTCTCTGTCTCTCTCTCTGTCCCTCTCTGTGTCCCTCTCTCTGTCTCTCTCTTTCTGTCCCTCTCTCTGTCTCTCTCTCTGTCCCTCTCTCTGTCCCTCTCTCTGTCCCTCTCTCTGTCCCTCTCTCTGTCTCTCTCTCACTCTGTCTCTCTCTCTGTCTCTCTCTCTCTGTCCCTCTCTCTGTCTATCGCTGTCCCTCTCTCTCTCTGTCCCTCTCTCTGTCTCTCTCTCTCTATCCCTCTCTCTGTCTTTCTCTCTATCTGTCCCTCTCTCTGTCTCTCTCTTTGTCCCTCTCTCTGTCTCTCTCTCTGTCTCTCTCTCTCTGTCCCTCTCTCTGTCTCTATCTGTCTTTCACCCTGTCTCGCTCTCTCTGACCCTCTCTCTGTCCCTCTCTCTGTCTCTCTCTCTATCTGTCCCTCTCTCTGTCTCTCTCTTTGTCCCTCTCTCTGTCTCTCTCTCTGTCTCTCTCTCTCTCTCTGTCCCTCTCTCTGTCTCTATCTGTCTTTCACCCTGTCTCGCTCTCTCTGTCCCTCTCTCTGTCCTTCTCTCTGTCTCTTTCTCTCTGTCTCTCTCTCTCTATCCCTCTCTCTGTCTCTCTCTCTATCTGTCCCTCTCTCTGTCTCTCTCTTTGTCCCTCTCTCTCTGTCTCTCTCTCTCTGTCCCTCTCTCTGTCTCTATCTGTCTTTCACCCTGTCTCGCTCTCTCTGTCCCTCTCTCTAACCTTCTCTCTGTCTCTTTCTCTCTGTCCCTCTCTCTGTCTCTCTTTGCCTCTCTCCCTGTCTTGCTCTCTCTGTCCCTCTCTCTGTCCCTCTCTCTGTCTCTCTCTCTATCTGTCCTCCTCTCTGTCTCTCTCTCTGTCTCTCTCTCTGTCTCTCTCTCTGTCTCTCTCTCTCTCTCTCTCTGTCCCTCTCTGTCTCTCTCTGTCCCTCTCTCTGTCCCTCTCTCTGTCCCACTCTCTGTCCCACTCTCTGTCCCTCTCTCTGTCTCTGTCTCTCTCTGTCCGTCACTCTGTCCCTCTCTCAGTCTCTCTGTCCCTCTCTCTGTCCCTCTCTCTGTCTCTCTCTTTCACTCTCTCTGTCTCTCTCTCTCACTGTCCCTCTCTCTGTCTCTCTCACTGTCCATCTGTCTGTCTCTCTCTCTGTCCCTCTGTCTCTCTCTCTCTGTATCTCTCTCTGTCTCTCTCTGTCCCTCTCTGTGTCCCTCTCTCTGTCTCTCTCTTTCTGTCCCTCTCTCTGTCTCTGTCTCTCTGTCCCTCGCCCTGTCTCTCTCTCTGTCTCGCTCTCTGTCTCTCTCTCTGTCCCTCTCTCTGTATCACTCTCTGTCCCTCTCTCTGTCTCTCTCTCTGTCCCTCTCTCTGTCTCTCTCTCTGTCCCTCTCTCTGTATCTCTCTGTACCACTCTCTGTCCCTCTCTCTGTCTCTCTCTCTCTTTCTCTCTCTTTGTCCCTCTCTCTGTCTCTCTCCCTGTCCCTCCCTCTGTCCCTCTCCCCGTCCCTCTCTCTCTGTCTTTCTTTGTCCCTCACTCTCTGTCTCTCTCTTTCTGTCCCTCTCTCTGTCTCTGTCTCTCTGTCCCTCGCCCTGTCTCTCTCTCTGTCTCTCTCTCTGTCCCTCTCTCTGTCCCTCTCTCTGTCACTCGCCCTGATTCTCGCTCTGTCTCTCTCTCTGTCCCTCTCTCTGTCTCTCTCTGTCTCTCTTTGTCTCACTCCCTGTCTCGCTCTCTCTGTCCCTCTCTCTGTCCGTCTCTCTGTCTCTCACTCTGTCACTCTCTGTCCTTCTCTCTGCCCCTCTCTCTGTCTGTCTCTCTCTCTGTCTCTCTCTCTGTCTCTCTCTCTCTCTCTGTCCCTCTCTCTGTCTCTCTCTCTGTCCCTCTCTCTGTCTCTCTGTCCCTCTCCCTGTCACTCTCTCTGTCTCTCTCTCTGTCCCTCTCTCTGTCTCGTTCTCTGTCTCTCTCTGTCCCTCTCTCTGTCCCTCTCTCTGTCCCTCTCTCTGTCTCTCTCTCTCACTCTGTCTCTCTCCATGTCTCTCTCTCTCTGTCCCTCTCTCTGTCTATCGCTGTCCCTCTCTCTCTCTGTCCCTCTCTCTGTCTCTCTCTCTCTGTCCCTCTCTCTGTCTCTCTCTCTGTCTCTCTCTCTCTCTCTGTCTCTCTCTGTCTCTCTCTCTGTCTCTCTCTCTCTCTGTCCCTCTCTCTGTCTATCGCTGTCCCTCTCTCTCTCTGTCCCTCTCTCTGTCTCTCTCTCTCTGTCCCTCTCTCTGTCTCTCTCTCTGTCTCTCTCTCTCTCTCTCTGTCCCTCTCTCTGTCTCTCTCTGTCCCTCTCTCTGTCTCTCTGTCCCTCTCCCTGTCACTCTCTCTGCCTCTCTCTCTGTCCCTCCCCCTTACTCTCTCTCTGTCCCTCTTTCTGTCTCTCTCTCTGTCTCTCTCTGTCTCTCTTTGTGTCACTCCCTGTCTCGCTCTCTCTGTCCCTCTCTCTGTCCGTCTCTCTGTCTCTCTCTCTGTCTCTCTCTGTCCTTCTCTCTGCCCCTCTCTCTGTCTGTCTCTCTCTCTGTCTCTCTCTCTGTCTCTATCTCTCTCTCTGTCCCTCTCTCTGTCTCTCTCTCTGTCCCTCTCTCTGTCTCTCTGTCCCTCTCCCTGTCACTCTCTCTGTCTCTCTCTCTGTCCCTCTTCTGTCTCTCTCTCTGTCCCTCTCTCTGTCTCGTTCTCTGTCTCTCTCTGTCCCTCTCTCTGTCCCTCTCTCTGTCCCTCTCTCTGTCTCTCTCTCACTCTGTCTCTCTCCATGTCTCTCTTTCTCTCTGTCCCTCTCTCTGTCTATCGCTGTCCCTCTCTCTCTCTGTCCCTCTCTCTGTCTCTCTCTCTCTGTCCCTCTCTCTGTCCCTCTCTCTGTCTCTCTCTCTCTGTCACTCACTCTGTCTCTCTCTGTCCATCTCTCTGTCTCTCTCTCTGTCTCTCTCTCTCTCTCTCTCTCTTTGTCCCTCTCTCTGTCTCTCTCCCTGTCCCTCCCTCTGTCCCTCTCCCCATCCCTCTCTCTCTGTCTTTCTTTGTCCCTCACTCTCTGTCTCTCTCTCTCTGTCCCTCTCTGTGTCCCTCACTCTGTCTCTCTCTCTCTGTCCCTCTCTCTGTCTCTGTCTCTCTGTCCCTCGCCCTGTCTCTCTCTCTATCTCTCTCTCTGTCTCTCTCTCTGTCCCTCTCTCTGTCTCTCTCTCTGTCCCTCTCTCTGTCTCTCTCTGTACCACTCTCTGTCCCTCTCTCTGTCTCTCTCTCTGTCTCTCTCTCTCTTTCTCTCTCTTTGTCCCTCTCTCTGTCTCTCTCCCTGTCCCTCCCTCTGTCCCTCTCCCCGTCCCTCTCTCTCTGTCTTTCTTTGTCCCTCACTCTCTGTCTCTCTGTCTGTCTCTCTTTCTGTCTCTCTCTCTGTCTCTCTCTCTCTCTCTGTCCCTCTCTCTGTCTCTCTCTCTGTCCCTCTCTCTGTCTCTCTGTCCCTCTCTCTGTCTCTCTCTCTGTCCCTCTTCTGTCTCTCTCTCTGTCCCTCTCTCTGTCTCGTTCTCTGTCTCTCTCTGTCCCTCTCTCTGTCCCTCTCTCTGTCCCTCTCTCTGTCTCTCTCTCACTCTGTCTCTCTCCATGTCTCTCTCTCTCTCTGTCCCTCTCTCTGTCTATCGCTGTCCCTCTCTCTCTCTCTGTCCCTCTCTCTGTCTCTCTCTCTCTGTCCCTCTCTCTGTCCCTCTCTCTGTCTCTCTCTCTCTGTCACTCACTCTGTCTCTCTCTGTCCATCTCTCTGTCTCTCTCTCTGTCTCTCTCTCTCTTTCTCTCTCTTTGTCCCTCTCTCTGTCTCTCTCCCTGTCCCTCCCTCTGTCCCTCTCCCCGTCCCTCTCTCTCTGTCTTTCTTTGTCCCTCACTCTCTGTCTCTCTCTCTGTCCCTCTCTGTGTCCCTCTCTCTGTCTCTCTCTTTCTGTCCCTCTCTCTGTCTCTGTCTCTCTGTCCCTTGCCCTGTCTCTCTCTCTGTCTCTCTCTCTGTCTCTCTCTCTGTCTCTCTCTGTACCACTCTCTGTCCCTCTCTCTGTCTCTCTCTCTGTCTCTCTCTCTCTTTCTCTCTCTTTGTCCCTCTCTCTGTCTCTTTCCAAGTCCCTCCCTCTGTCCCTCTCCCCGTCCCTCTCTCTCTGTCTTTCTTTGTCCCTCACTCTCTGTCTCTCTCTTTCTGTCCCTCTCTCTGTCTCTGTCTCTCTGTCCCTCGCCCTGTCTCTCTCTCTGTCTCTCTCTCTGTCCCTCTCTCTGTCCCTCTCTCTGTCCCTCGCCCTGATACTCGCTCTGTCTCTCTCTCTGTCCCTCTCTCTGTCTCTCTCTGTCTCTCTTTGTCTCACTCCCTGTCTCGCTCTCTCTGTCCCTCTCTCTGTCCGTCTCTCTGTCTCTCTCTCTGTCACTCTCTGTCCTTCTCTCTGCCCCTCTCTCTGTCTGTCTCTCTCTCTGTCTCTCTCTCTGTCCCTCTCTCTGTCTCTCTGTCCCTCTCCCTGTCACTCTCTGTCTCTCTCTCTGTCCCTCTTCTGTCTCTCTCTCTGTCCCTCTCTCTGTCCCTCTCTCTGTCTCGTTCTCTGTCTCTCTCTGTCCCTCGCTCTGTCCCTCTATCTGTCCCTCTCTCTGTCTCTCTCTCACTCTGTCTCTCTCCATGTCTCTCTCTCTCTCTGTCCATCTCTCTGTCTATCGCTGTCCCTCTCTCTCTCTGTCCCTCTCTCTGTCTCTCTCTCTCTCTCTCTGAGGGAAATCCTTATTAGCCGGGAAATTGTGTTGGGGAAATTGATGGGATTGAAGGCCGATAAATCCCCAGGGCCTGATGGACTGCATCCCAGAGTACTTAAGGAGGTGGCCTTGGAAATAGTGGATGCGTTGACAGTCATTTTCCAACATTCCATTGACTCTGGATCAGTTCCTATGGAGTGGAGGGTAGCCAATGTAACCCCACTTTTTAAAAAAGGAGGGAGAGAGAAAACAGGGAATTATAGACCGGTCAGCCTGACATCGGTAGTGGGTAAAATGATGGAATCAATTATTAAGGATGTCATAGCAGTGCATTTGGAAAGAGGTGACATGATAGGTCCAAGTCAGCATGGATTTGTGAAAGGGAAATCATGCTTGACAAATCTTCTGGAATTTTTTGAGGATGTTTCCAGTAGAGTGGATAAGGGAGAACCAGTTGATGTGGTATATTTGGACTTTCAGAAGGCGTTCGACAAGGTCCCACACAAGAGATTGATGTGCAAAGTTAGAGCACATGGGATTGGGGGTAGTGTACTGACATGGATTGAGAACTGGTTGTCAGACAGGAAGCAAAGAGTAGGAGTAAATGGGTACTTTTCAGAATGGCAGGCAGTGACTAGTGGGGTACCGCAAGGTTCTGTGCTGGGGCCCCAGCTGTTTACACTGTACATTAATGATTTAGATGAGGGGATTAAATGTAGTATCTCCAAATTTGCGGATGACACTAAGTTGGGTGGCAGTGTGAGCTGCGAGGAGGATGCTGTGAGGCTGCAGAGCGACTTGGATAGGTTAGGTGAGTGGGCAAATGCATGGCAGATGAAGTATAATGTGGATAAATGTGAGGTTATCCACTTTGGTGGTAAAAACAGAGAGACAGACTATTATCTGAATGGTGACAGATTAGGAAAAGGGGAGGTGCAAAGAGACCTGGGTGTCATGGTACATCAGTCATTGAAGGTTGGCATGCAGGTGCAGCAGGCGGTTAAGAAAGCAAATGGCATGTTGGCCTTCATAGCAAGGGGATTTGAGTACAGGGGCAGGGAGGTGTTGCTACAGTTGTACAGGGCATTGGTGAGGCCACACCTGGAGTATTGTGTACAGTTTTGGTCTCCTAACCTGAGGAAGGACATTCTTGCTATTGAGGGAGTGCAGCGAAGGTTCACCAGACTGATTCCCGGGATGGCGGGACTGACCTATCAAGAAAGACTGGATCAACTGGGCTTGTATTCACTGGAGTTCAGAAGAATGAGAGGGGACCTCATAGAAACATATAAAATTCTGACGGGGTTAGACAGGTTAGATGCAGGAAGAATGTTCCCAATGTTGGGGAAGTCCAGAACCAGGGGTCACAGTCTAAGGATAAGGGGTAAGCCATTTAGGACCGAGATGCGGAGGAACTTCTTCACCCAGAGAGTGGTGAACCTGTGGAATTCTCTACCACAGAAAGTTGTTGAGGCCAATTCACTAAATATATTCAAAAAGGAGTTAGATGAGGTCCTTACTGCTAGGGGGATCAAGGGGTATGGCGAGAAAGCAGGAATGGGGTACTGAAGTTGAATGTTCAGCCATGAACTCATTGAATGGCGGTGCAGGCTAGAAGGGCCGAATGGCCTACTCCTGCACCTATTTTCTATGTTTCTATGTTTCTATGTTTCTATCTGTCCCTCTCTCTATCTCTCTCTCTGTCCCTCTCTCTGTCTCTCTCTCTCTGTCTCTCTCTCTGTCTCTCTCTCTCTGTCCCTCTCTCTGTCTCTATCTGTCTTTCTCCCTGTCTCGCTCTCTCTGTCCCTCTCTCTGTCCCTCTCTCTGTCTCTCTCTCAGTCCTTCTCTCTGTCTCTCTTTGTATCACTCCCTGTCTCGCTCTCTCTGCCCCTCTCTCTGTCCCTCTCGCTGTCTCTCTCTCTGTCACTCTCTGTCCTTCTCTCTGCCCCTCTCTCTGTCTGTCTCTCTCTCTCTCTCTCTGTCCCTCTCTCTGTCTCTCTCTCTGTCCCTCTCTCTGTCTCTCTGTCCCTCTCCCTGTCACTCTCTCTGCCTCTCTCTCTGTCCCTCGCTCTGTCTCTCTCTCTGTCCCTCTCTCTGTCTCTCTCTCTGTCTTTCTCTGTCTCTCTTTGTGTCACTCCCTGTCTCGCTCTCTCTGTCCCTCTCTCTGTCCGTCTCTCTGTCTCTCTCTCTGTCACTCTCTGTCCTTCTCTCTGCCCCTCTCTCTGTCTATCTCTCTCTCTGTCTCTCTCTCTGTCTCGCTCTCTCTCTCTGTCCCTCTCTCTGTCACTCTCTCTGTCCCTCTCTCTGTCTCTCTGTCCCTCTCCCTGTCACTCTCTGTCTCTCTCTCTCTGTCCCTCTTCTGTCTCTCTCTCTGTCCCTCTCTCTGTCTCTCTCTCACTCTGTCTCTCTCCATGTCTCTCTCTCTCTCTGTCCCTCTCTCTGTCTATCGCTGTCCCTCTCTCTCTCTGTCCCTCTCTCTGTCTCTCTCTCTCTGTCCCTCTCTCTGTCTCTCTCTCTATCTGTCCCTCTCTCTATCTCTCTCTCTGTCCCTCTCTCTGTCTCTCTCTCTCTGTCTCTCTCTCTCTGTCCCTCTCTCTGTCTCTATCTGTCTTTCTCCCTGTCTCGCTCTCTCTGTCCCTCTCTCTGTCCCTCTCTCTGTCTCTCTCTCAGTCCTTCTCTCTGTCTCTTTCTCTCTGTCCCTCTCTCTGTCTCTCTTTGTATCACTCCCTGTCTCGCTCTCTCTGCCCCTCTCTCTGTCCCTCTCGCTGTCTCTCTCTCTGTCACTCTCTGTCCTTCTCTCTGCCCCTCTCTCTGTCTGTCTCTCTCTCTGTCTCTCTCTCTGTCTCTCTCTCTGTCCCTCTCTCTGTCCCTCTCTCTGTCTCTCTCTCTGTCCCTCTTTCTGTCTCGTTCTCTGTCTCTCTCTGTCCCTCTCTCTGTCCCTCTCTCTGTCCCTCTCTCTGTCTCTCTCTCACTCTGTCTCTCTCTCTGTCTCTCTCTCTCCGTCCCTCTCTCTGTCTATCGCTGTCCCTCTCTCTCTCTGTCCCTCTCTCTGTCTCTCTCTCTGTCCCTCACTCTGTCTCTCTCTCTCTGTCTCTCTCTCTCTCTGTCCCTCTCTCTGTCTCTATCTGTCTTTCTCCCTGTCTCGCTCTCTCTGTCCCTCTCTCTGTCCCTCTCTCTGTCTCTCTCTCATTCCTTCTCTCTGTCTCTTTCTCTCTGTCCCTCTCTCTGTCTCTCTTTGTCTCTCTCCCTGTCTCGCTCTCTCTGTCCCTCTCTCTGTCCCTCTCGCTGTCTCTCTCTCTGTCTATCTCTGACCTTCTCTCTGTCCCTCTCTCTGTCTCTCTCTCTGTCTCTCTCTCTCTCTGTCCCTCTCTCTGTCTATCGCTGTCCCTCTCTCTCTCTGTCCCTCTCGCTGTCTCTCTCTCTCTGTCCCTCTCTCTGTCTCTCTCTCTGTCTCTCTCTCTCTCTCTGTCCCTCTCTCTGTCTCTCTCTCTGTCCCTCTCTCTGTCTCTCTGTCCCTCTCCCTGTCACTCTCTCTGTCTCTCTCTCTGTCCCTCGCTCTGTCTCTCTCTCTGTCCCTCTCTCTGTCTCTCTCTCTGTCTTTCTCTGTCTCTCTTTGTGTCACTCCCTGACTCGCTCTCTCTGTCCCTCTCTCTGTCCCTCTCTCTGTCTCTCTCTCTGTCCCTCTCTCTGTCCCTCTCTCTGTCCCTCTCTCTGTCTCTCTCTCTCTGTCACTCACTCTGTCTCTCTCTGTCCATCTCTCTGTCTCTCTCTCTGTCTCTCTCTCTCTTTCTCTCTCTTTGTCCCTCTCTCTGTCTCTCTCCCTGTCCCTCCCTCTGTCCCTCTCCCCGTCCCTCTCTCTCTGTCTTTCTTTGTCCCTCACTCTCTGTCTCTCTCTCTGTCCCTCTCTGTGTCCCTCTCTCTGTCTCTCTCTTTCTGTCCCTCTCTCTGTCTCTGTCTCTCTGTCCCTTGCCCTGTCTCTCTCTCTGTCTCTCTCTCTGTCTCTCTCTCTGTCTCTCTCTGTACCACTCTCTGTCCCTCTCTCTGTCTCTCTCTCTCTGTCTCTCTCTCTCTTTCTCTCTCTTTGTCCCTCTCTCTGTCTCTTTCCAAGTCCCTCCCTCTGTCCCTCTCCCCGTCCCTCTCTCTCTGTCTTTCTTTGTCCCTCACTCTCTGTCTCTCTCTTTCTGTCCCTCTCTCTGTCTCTGTCTCTCTGTCCCTCGCCCTGTCTCTCTCTCTGTCTCTCTCTCTGTCCCTCTCTCTGTCCCTCTCTCTGTCCCTCGCCCTGATACTCGCTCTGTCTCTCTCTCTGTCCCTCTCTCTGTCTCTCTCTGTCTCTCTTTGTCTCACTCCCTGTCTCGCTCTCTCTGTCCCTCTCTCTGTCCATCTCTCTGTCTCTCTCTCTGTCACTCTCTGTCCTTCTCTCTGCCCCTCTCTCTGTCTGTCTCTCTCTCTGTCTCTCTCTCTGTCCCTCTCTCTGTCTCTCTGTCCCTCTCCCTGTCACTCTCTGTCTCTCTCTCTGTCCCTCTTCTGTCTCTCTCTCTGTCCCTCTCTCTGTCCCTCTCTCTGTCTCGTTCTCTGTCTCTCTCTGTCCCTCTCTCTGTCCCTCTATCTGTCCCTCTCTCTGTCTCTCTCTCACTCTGTCTCTCTCCATGTCTCTCTCTCTCTCTGTCCATCTCTCTGTCTATCGCTGTCCCTCTCTCTCTCTGTCCCTCTCTCTGTCTCTCTCTCTCTCTCTCTGAGGGAAATCCTTATTAGCCGGGAAATTGTGTTGGGGAAATTGATGGGATTGAAGGCCGATAAATCCCCAGGGCCTGATGGACTGCATCCCAGAGTACTTAAGGAGGTGGCCTTGGAAATAGTGGATGCGTTGACAGTCATTTTCCAACATTCCATTGACTCTGGATCAGTTCCTATGGAGTGGAGGGTAGCCAATGTAACCCCACTTTTTAAAAAAGGAGGGAGAGAGAAAACAGGGAATTATAGACCGGTCAGCCTGACATCGGTAGTGGGTAAAATGATGGAATCAATTATTAAGGATGTCATAGCAGTGCATTTGGAAAGAGGTGACATGATAGGTCCAAGTCAGCATGGATTTGTGAAAGGGAAATCATGCTTGACAAATCTTCTGGAATTTTTTGAGGATGTTTCCAGTAGAGTGGATAAGGGAGAACCAGTTGATGTGGTATATTTGGACTTTCAGAAGGCGTTCGACAAGGTCCCACACAAGAGATTGATGTGCAAAGTTAGAGCACATGGGATTGGGGGTAGTGTACTGACATGGATTGAGAACTGGTTGTCAGACAGGAAGCAAAGAGTAGGAGTAAATGGGTACTTTTCAGAATGGCAGGCAGTGACTAGTGGGGTACCGCAAGGTTCTGTGCTGGGGCCCCAGCTGTTTACACTGTACATTAATGATTTAGATGAGGGGATTAAATGTAGTATCTCCAAATTTGCGGATGACACTAAGTTGGGTGGCAGTGTGAGCTGCGAGGAGGATGCTGTGAGGCTGCAGAGCGACTTGGATAGGTTAGGTGAGTGGGCAAATGCATGGCAGATGAAGTATAATGTGGATAAATGTGAGGTTATCCACTTTGGTGGTAAAAACAGAGAGACAGACTATTATCTGAATGGTGACAGATTAGGAAAAGGGGAGGTGCAAAGAGACCTGGGTGTCATGGTACATCAGTCATTGAAGGTTGGCATGCAGGTGCAGCAGGCGGTTAAGAAAGCAAATGGCATGTTGGCCTTCATAGCAAGGGGATTTGAGTACAGGGGCAGGGAGGTGTTGCTACAGTTGTACAGGGCATTGGTGAGGCCACACCTGGAGTATTGTGTACAGTTTTGGTCTCCTAACCTGAGGAAGGACATTCTTGCTATTGAGGGAGTGCAGCGAAGGTTCACCAGACTGATTCCCGGGATGGCGGGACTGACCTATCAAGAAAGACTGGATCAACTGGGCTTGTATTCACTGGAGTTCAGAAGAATGAGAGGGGACCTCATAGAAACATATAAAATTCTGACGGGGTTAGACAGGTTAGATGCAGGAAGAATGTTCCCAATGTTGGGGAAGTCCAGAACCAGGGGTCACAGTCTAAGGATAAGGGGTAAGCCATTTAGGACCGAGATGCGGAGGAACTTCTTCACCCAGAGAGTGGTGAACCTGTGGAATTCTCTACCACAGAAAGTTGTTGAGGCCAATTCACTAAATATATTCAAAAAGGAGTTAGATGAGGTCCTTACTGCTAGGGGGATCAAGGGGTATGGCGAGAAAGCAGGAATGGGGTACTGAAGTTGAATGTTCAGCCATGAACTCATTGAATGGCGGTGCAGGCTAGAAGGGCCGAATGGCCTACTCCTGCACCTATTTTCTATGTTTCTATGTTTCTATGTTTCTATCTGTCCCTCTCTCTATCTCTCTCTCTGTCCCTCTCTCTGTCTCTCTCTCTCTGTCTCTCTCTCTGTCTCTCTCTCTCTGTCCCTCTCTCTGTCTCTATCTGTCTTTCTCCCTGTCTCGCTCTCTCTGTCCCTCTCTCTGTCCCTCTCTCTGTCTCTCTCTCAGTCCTTCTCTCTGTCTCTCTTTGTATCACTCCCTGTCTCGCTCTCTCTGCCCCTCTCTCTGTCCCTCTCGCTGTCTCTCTCTCTGTCACTCTCTGTCCTTCTCTCTGCCCCTCTCTCTGTCTGTCTCTCTCTCTCTCTCTCTGTCCCTCTCTCTGTCTCTCTCTCTGTCCCTCTCTCTGTCTCTCTGTCCCTCTCCCTGTCACTCTCTCTGCCTCTCTCTCTGTCCCTCGCTCTGTCTCTCTCTCTGTCCCTCTCTCTGTCTCTCTCTCTGTCTTTCTCTGTCTCTCTTTGTGTCACTCCCTGTCTCGCTCTCTCTGTCCCTCTCTCTGTCCGTCTCTCTGTCTCTCTCTCTGTCACTCTCTGTCCTTCTCTCTGCCCCTCTCTCTGTCTATCTCTCTCTCTGTCTCTCTCTCTGTCTCGCTCTCTCTCTCTGTCCCTCTCTCTGTCACTCTCTCTGTCCCTCTCTCTGTCTCTCTGTCCCTCTCCCTGTCACTCTCTGTCTCTCTCTCTGTCCCTCTTCTGTCTCTCTCTCTGTCCCTCTCTCTGTCTCTCTCTCACTCTGTCTCTCTCCATGTCTCTCTCTCTCTCTGTCCCTCTCTCTGTCTATCGCTGTCCCTCTCTCTCTGTCCCTCTCTCTGTCTCTCTCTCTCTGTCCCTCTCTCTGTCTCTCTCTCTATCTGTCCCTCTCTCTATCTCTCTCTCTGTCCCTCTCTCTGTCTCTCTCTCTCTGTCTCTCTCTCTCTGTCCCTCTCTCTGTCTCTATCTGTCTTTCTCCCTGTCTCGCTCTCTCTGTCCCTCTCTCTGTCCCTCTCTCTGTCTCTCTCTCAGTCCTTCTCTCTGTCTCTTTCTCTCTGTCCCTCTCTCTGTCTCTCTTTGTATCACTCCCTGTCTCGCTCTCTCTGCCCCTCTCTCTGTCCCTCTCGCTGTCTCTCTCTCTGTCACTCTCTGTCCTTCTCTCTGCCCCTCTCTCTGTCTATCTCTCTCTCTGTCTCTCTCTCTGTCTCGCTCTCTCTCTCTGTCCCTCTCTCTGTCACTCTCTCTGTCCCTCTCTCTGTCTCTCTGTCCCTCTCCCTGTCACTCTCTGTCTCTCTCTCTGTCCCTCTTCTGTCTCTCTCTCTGTCCCTCTCTCTGTCTCTCTCTCACTCTGTCTCTCTCCATGTCTCTCTCTCTCTCTGTCCCTCTCTCTGTCTATCGCTGTCCCTCTCTCTCTGTCCCTCTCTCTGTCTCTCTCTCTCTGTCCCTCTCTCTGTCTCTCTCTCTATCTGTCCCTCTCTCTATCTCTCTCTCTGTCCCTCTCTCTGTCTCTCTCTCTCTGTCTCTCTCTCTCTGTCCCTCTCTCTGTCTCTATCTGTCTTTCTCCCTGTCTCGCTCTCTCTGTCCCTCTCTCTGTCCCTCTCTCTGTCTCTCTCTCAGTCCTTCTCTCTGTCTCTTTCTCTCTGTCCCTCTCTCTGTCTCTCTTTGTATCACTCCCTGTCTCGCTCTCTCTGCCCCTCTCTCTGTCCCTCTCGCTGTCTCTCTCTCTGTCACTCTCTGTCCTTCTCTCTGCCCCTCTCTCTGTCTATCTCTCTCTCTGTCTCTCTCTCTGTCTCGCTCTCTCTCTCTGTCCCTCTCTCTGTCACTCTCTCTGTCCCTCTCTCTGTCTCTCTGTCCCTCTCCCTGTCACTCTCTGTCTCTCTCTCTGTCCCTCTTCTGTCTCTCTCTCTGTCCCTCTCTCTGTCTCTCTCTCACTCTGTCTCTTTCCATGTCTCTCTCTCTCTCTGTCCCTCTCTCTGTCTATCGCTGTCCCTCTCTCTCTGTCCCTCTCTCTGTCTCTCTCTCTCTGTCCCTCTCTCTGTCTCTCTCTCTATCTGTCCCTCTCTCTATCTCTCTCTCTGTCCCTCTCTCTGTCTCTCTCTCTCTGTCTCTCTCTCTCTGTCCCTCTCTCTGTCTCTATCTGTCTTTCTCCCTGTCTCGCTCTCTCTGTCCCTCTCTCTGTCCCTCTCTCTGTCTCTCTCTCAGT